>NC_137073.1:73686908-73766908 GCF_951640355.1 Cnephaeus nilssonii | reverse complement strand
GTTAAACAAGTCTCATAAATGAAAAAAAAAATTTTAAGCAAACTTTTACACAAAATGAATGACGCTGGAGGAACCCCTTTAAGGTTATAGAGAATTTATGTCAAAGCTAGAAATAAAATCCTGGTTGCCCAAATTCCAGGCCAGAGTTCTTGATTCTTGAAAAAACACAGTGGAGTGGCAACTGATATCACAATCACATGCATTTATACCTATATAGCAATGTACTGTGTTTTAATAGAGCTGCATTGTCTTCTTTTAAAGAATTATGGGAAATGAGCACCACAGCAATACTATAAAAAGTATACAGAGAAAAGCAATTGTACTGTTTTCTCAGGTAAATGTGATATTATTAGTATAAATTCATTTTGGGGGATAAAATAATTTATTATTTACTTGACATTTATAAGAAAATTTTATAAATCCAAAAACTCTGACTCTCTTTTCTTACATTAAGAAACAAACAAACAAACAAAAAGCAAGAACATGAAAGAGATATTAAGGCTTTTGAAAAATAAAATAGTCACTATATAGCCCAAATATAAATTACAAATCTAACAGTCAAATAGTAAGCATTTAAATATTAGTATGTAACTTCATTATAATGAAACAGTAAAAGCAACAAAAGATAGCATATTTGGCCATGTGAAACTTAAAATATAAGTATAAAACATACAAAAATGAAACAATTTTTAAAAACATAAATAGAAAAGATAGTAATATATTCAAGCTGAGTAAAACTAATGCTGAATTAGGTATAATTAATTAGGTAAAGCTTCTGAAAGTTTTAAGACTTCGGAGAAAAATTGTTGAGTAAAGAATTTTCTGGTTTACAATTTACTTTTAAAAGTTCATATCCTAACCATCTTCCTCAGTAAAAGAGTTAGATATTTAGTAAAGTTTATTTTCCCAACAAAACCATGCTTCTAGTGCAAATACTTAATAAAAGAGAGGATGTTAAGAAATTATGCATATTTTTCTAGAATAATGCATTTTAATACTACAAGCATCCCTAATACCTGAAATATAGGTACCATGCACCCTACTAATTGAAACAGATTAAGAAAAAGAGCCCCAAAATAGGGCCTCAGAAGAGCCAAAATAAAGGTCAAAATTTACACTGAAGTTTATACATATGATTTACAGGAGAGATCTTCCTGGCCTCATTCAGAGCAGTTATTCTGTATTTTAATTATAATCCTATGAATTTTGTTTCTTATAAATTTTTTATTCTATAAATTTTGTCTCTTGTTTTAAACTAATAGATTAGGAAGGGGGAAACTAGTGCTACAGACAGAAATACTGATTTTAAAAATGATGAAAATCTGACCAGGAAAGAAGAACCACGTTAACCAAGACAGTTAAGGGTCATGTCATCTATATATATGTAAAACCCTAATATGCAAATAGACCGAACAACCGAACAACCGGTTGCTATTACGTGTGCTGACCACCAGGAGACGGGTGCAGAACATGGTGGGTGTCAGCAGCAGGCAGCAGAGCATGGAACATGGCGGGCATTGGCCGTGGCTGGATAGTGGAGCAGGTGAGCGGGGGCGCCAGACCACGGCGGGACGCCAGTAGCTGTCATCGGGATGAGACTATGGTGGTTATTGAAAATTCTTTGCTTCTGCATGCCGCAGTCCCGCCGGGCGCTCGCACCCGCTGCCGGTGCCTGGTGCCAGTCCCAATCACTTGGCGCCATCAGCGGGTGCAAGCGGCAGCTGCCACCCCCGATCGCTCCTCAGGGCTCTCCACCTCCCCCTGCTCCTGAGGGGCAATTGGGGCTGGCAGCTGCTGCTCGCACCCACTGCCGGCAACAGCCCCACTCACACACGCTGCCGGAGCCGGCCCTGCTCACATCCACAGCTGGCACCAGAGCCGCCGCTCGCACCCGATGCCGGCACCCAGCACCGATTCCAATCGCTCGGCGCTGTCAGTGGGTGCAAGTGGCAGCTGCCGGCCCCAATCGCCCCTGAGGGCATCTCCACATCCCCCCGCTCCTGAGGGGTGATCGGGGCAGCAGCCACCGCTTGCACCTGCTGACGGCGCTGACCCCACTCATGGAGCTGGCCCCGCTCGCACCTGCTGCTGGTGCCAGCCCCAATCGCTCCGCGCTGTTAGCGGGTGTGAGAGGGGCTGGCACCGTCAGCACCTGGGAGCGGCGGCGGTAGGAGTGGAGCTGCTGGTGGACAGGGGGCCGGAGGCCAGGGTGGGAGGTGCCAGGTGGGGGCACAGAGGATGGGCCAAGACCTGCCGCTTTGCCCACCGCAGCCTCGAGGTCCACAGTTCCTTTCAAGGTGCACGAATTCGTGCACTGGGCCCCTAGTGTAGAATATAAAGACCTCAACAACTTGAAAATTCCTATGGGATTATTTTATTTATAATAAAGGACAGTCATAAATCTGAGTATTTAAAAAGTTAAATGATACTGATATGCTCTGTTTAAAAACAAAAAACATTTTGATAGATATTGAAATGAGAAAAAAACAAATACTTATGGAACTGATGACTGTTTGGTTTGTGTTCCAATGGATGGGTTAGGAGGTAGTTCAGTCTACTGAAGGGCCTCACTAAAAAGCCTTCCCTTTCAATTAATCACAGCCAAGGTTTTGGTTCTCAGGCTCAAAATCTATTTGGTAAGCCGACCACCAGTGCAATCATGTCAGAGAAGGATAATTTAATGAGGCTGATGCATAATGCTAGAATGCCAATTTATTAACATACGATGAGGAGCATAATTGTTACCTGAACTAAAAAAATCGTTTTCCAAAAGGCAAGCCCATTATCTTATGATAGGTGGACTTCTGTGAAAAACCATAGTCTTACCAGAAAGTTCATTGGTGAGTATGCAACCAGAAAAGGGAGAATTATATAAACAGATTATTTTATAACTTTATAAGTTTTCAGCCTTTCCAGCATTAACATTCTAAGGAGTTATCTCTGCAGCTCTGTTTTTTTTGTTGTTTTACTATGCTTGGAATCTATGTAAGATTTCTTTTGGAGGAAAAAAGTTCCTTAGCTAAAAAGCAAAGTTCAGAAACTGTTTTACTTAAAGGAGACAGACAGGGTGATCTTACAAATTATAAAAATATACTCAGAAGGCCCCACTCTCCTGGACAGCACTTAAATGGACAAAACCAACATTTTCTTTATTCTGTGCTTATGCTATCACAGTTAACACATTCTCTTTGTGGAAAAGATAATAGTCAATTAATTAACAGTCTAGTCTTATAAGACTAGGACTCATTCTCTTTCAGACATCTTTGTATCTTTATTATGATTTATTAAAAGTTGACTTCATTTTATTCTGAGTTAAATCTTATTTCCAGTTTTGTGGGTAATATTTTAATGTAGTAATAATTTAAGTATTGACAACAGTACTATATAAAATGTTTCAAAAATGTTTCCAGTCAGAATGCTTAAATTAAAATAATTTTGGGGCCCAGTTGGTGTGGCTCAGTGATTGAGCATCAACCCATGAACCAGGAGGTCATGGTTAGATTCCTGGTCAGGGCACATGCCTGGGTTTCAGGCTCGATTCCCAGTAGGAGGCATGCAGGAGGCAGCTGATAGATGTTTCTCTCTCATCATTGATGTTTCTATCTCTTTTCCATTCCTTCCTTTCTCTGAAATCAAAACATAAAAAAATAATTTTTGGTGTTTCTAAAAAAGTAAAACTCAAAAGCTTATTCAGAAAGACTACATCCTTTAGCTAAGTTATTGTACCTAGTTGAATAGTGTTGCCCAAAATTCATGTCACCCATAATCTCAGAATGTGATCTTCTCTGGAAACAGTCTTTGTAGATATAATTCATTAAAATGAGGTAATACTAGATTGGGGTGGGCCCTAAATCCAATGACTGGGGTCCTTAAAAGAGAAGACACACAAGGAAGAAGGCCTCGTGATGACAGAGGCAGAGAGAAGTTATACTGCCAAAAGCTAAGAACACCAAGGATTGTTGGCAACCATGAGAAGCTAGAAGAGGAAAGAAAGGATTCTTCCCTGGGGCCTTCAGGAGTAACATGGCCTTGTGGATAACTTGATTTCAGACACCTAGCCTCCAGAAATGTGAGAGAATAAATTTTAGTTGTTTTAAGCCACCCAATTTGTGGTAATTTTGTTATGGCAGCCCTAGGAAATTATACAAAAGCTGAATTGCTGCTTTCTATATTTGTGGAACAGCAATATATTAAAGGACTTGAATTCAAGTGATGTTACTACTAGGAGGGCACAAAAACAGAAACCTTTCAGTTTCAAGACTTAGAATCTTTTCACTACACCATATTATCCTCCCTTCCTCCCTCTCTCCCTCCTTTCTTCCTTCCTTCCTTCCATCCAGTATTTACACTAGGCTTACAATGTGCCAAACAATGATCAAGATAAGTACTCTCTTCCTTTGATCATGGTGGTCTTGTTCTAGTCTCTCTCAATAGGTTGTGAATGTCCTTCCATGTCAATGCATACAGCCCTACATCAGGTCTTTTTTTAAAACAATTATATAGTGTGTAATTGATTAGTACTATATTAAACAATATCCTATCGATGAAATATTTTGTACCAATTGACATTCCCACCAAGAGTGAGAAGCCCATTTCTCTCACCAACACTGGCATTGGTGTTTTTATCTATGCCAATATTTTAGGTGACCAATAATATCATTGCTGTGCTTATTTGCATTTTTGTGATTACTGAGATACAGTAATTAAGGGTAGAGTCTGAAGCCAGACTGTCTGAATCTGAATGCTAGTTCCACTGGTTCAAAGTTACTTAAATTCTTGGTGCTTCAGTTTCTTCAACTGTAAAGCAAGAAAACAGTGTCTGACAATAATATTATCTGGGATAAATAAGTTAGTATCTCTAAAGTGCTTACAACCATATGTAGTACATAGTGCTATTATTAATACTTTATATGTTATCCAATCCTACTTCTTTGTGTGTAAATTTCCTATCTGTATTCTTACCTACTTTTATGCTGGAGTATTCATCTGTTTTTTATTAATTTATCCTTTATCTCTCATGCAGTTAGTAAATACTTTCCCCAATAGGTCATTTGCCTTTCTACCTTTTATATTTTTCCTCTTTTTATCTCCTTTCTTGCTTTTTTCCTAAAGAAATTTTATTTATAATGTTTATATAGTCAAGTCTATCAATCTTACCTTTATGGCTTCTAGGTCTTATGTGGATAAGAGAGCACTTCCCACAAATAAAATAAAATATTTTAATTTAATGGTAAAGTGAAAGACAGTTAACACGTTTATTTTTTTAGGAAGAGAAACTTGCATAAAACTTGAGAAGTAATTTCTAGGTAGAGTCTCATTAACTTAATATTCAAAGGTGGCTATTACTGATAGTTGAAGAAACTTATTACAATCTTTTCTCCTTAAAGTACTTTTAAAGAAAAATGAAAATATCTTGCCAGTTAGTGATTTGGGATACTACTAAAATCATTTTCTAGAATTGTAGCTTCTCCACAGAGTGATGACAAGTTGCCTGTTTCAGAATTTCCCTCAATCTTAAAAATGTTTCTCTATAAACAAATAGGTATCTTATGTCCTATGAAATAATTTACCTATGTTTTGCATATTATTGAAAGATTTGGGTTTATTGATATCTTGAATAAAGAGTCACTACATGAAAGACAGGCTCTTAACTAGGGTACAAAATTGTTATTGAGATTGGCAAATGCCATATTAGAAACAAAACATTTTAATGCACTTAATCTGATCTATTTTCCCCTTAAAGGAAATTTCACTGTGCTTATCTACCCAGGCATGTCTCACCACTCTAGCTCTTTTCAGTTCTAATTACAATTCAAATTTTGCATCTTTTGCATTCTTTCTTGCACTTTTTCTTCCAGGTAACTAATAAAATTTAAATAAGACTATTTAACACAACACCCATGGCATAATGCAGAACACCACCCCCAATTCAATATAATGCCATCAGTGGTGGAGTAAGGGGAGAAACTATATTGACATGCTCCCAGAACCAAACTAGAATTACAACTAAAATACAGAAAAAGTATCCTGAATAAACAATACAATGCCATCCTTACTTTGGTATGATTAAACTGCTCGTCTTTATTCCATATTTACAGTTAACTTGAATTTATTTTAATTTTCATGAAAATATTAATCATTTTGGTGAAAATTAGGTTTTAGCTTTGCCCCTATTATTAATTTTATAATTCTATTAAAAAGTAAACATACTAAGAACATTCAAGTTTATTTAGCTTAATTTGTACCCATTTGCTTATTAGTTCACTCTTCTATTATTTTTTACATATTTTGTATTCATTCTGAATGGTGTCATTAGCTTTCGGCAAACATGAGAAGGCCAGTTTTATATGCTCTATTCATAGGTTTGCATTATAAACAAAACAAAACAGGATTATGTCCACTTAAAAAGCAATCCCCTAAACCAGTGGTTCTCAACTTTTCTAATGCGGTTCTCAAGAATGGTGAAAGAACCGCTAGCAGAGTCGCCTAAGACCATCAAGAACCGCTAGCAAGGTCGCCTAAGACCATATCGGAAAATATCGGAAAACACAGATATTTACATTACGATTCATAACAGTAGCAAAATTACAGTTATGAAGTAGCAACGAAAATAATTTTATGATTGGGGGTCACCACAACATGAGGAACTGTATTAAAGGGTCGCAGCATTAGAAAGGCTGAGAACCACTGCAAGCAGAAATGCATTCATTTAAAATAAATATTGACTGTGCAACCATATAGCATTTAACTAGACACAGTACATCAGAAATCAAGTTGGTTCTAAGTTAAAAATCTAGCTGGAAAAAATATTATGGAACACTCAGAAACAACTGTTCTCTTTACCTCCACAATTCAGCCTTGAAATGTCACTACAATTCCTACTCTATTAAAATAATAAAATAAATAATGCCTACAGAATTCCAAATTTCTCTAAAGGACAGCAAAGACCCTGGGAGTGTATTTCTCTTCATAAACTCCATGTTTCCTTCACTCCTAGCATAACATTCATGCTATGGCTGAAATATGTTCTATTCATTTCCGAAATAAGCTCTGGAGATTTTATTTTATTTCTTTTGCTAAGAGGAAATGACTCCTCTTCCCTGTCTCCACCACCTCATCTCCACTACTCAAGATCTACCTTAAATGTCATCTCTTCCAGGAAGCCTTCCTCAATGTATCCAGCAGTAGAATTTTAATTTTCTTAAAATACTTCTTCTCCAAATAACTGTGACTTAAATTGTTCTATCTTGATAACACCTATATAATGCTTTACAATTGGTTTATTTGCATAAATAGTATTTCAATTAATAACCATCCTGTGTTATCATATTAAAAACTAGAGGCCCAGTGCACGAATTTGTGCACAGGTCGGGTTCCTTGGGGTGGCCTGTGGAGATTGGGCCCCAGCTCGCGCCCCCAGCCTCACAGCCCCACAGCCCTGCCTGGCACCCTGCATTGATCTAGCGCCGCCCCATCACCTGCTCCACCATCCTGCTTGTGGGGCGACTGATCAGGGCTGGTCCCCCCCACATGGCTCCCTCAGCACCTGGGAGCCAGGTGGCAACCCCACCTCCCGCCACTGCTACTGGTCGCCGTTTAAGGGGCGATTGGGCTCCTGCTCGCACCCACCTTGACCTGGCACCGTCTGCTCACCTGCTCCACCATCCTGCCATGGTCCCGCTCTCATTGGGGCCCATCGGGTCTGGCAGCACCTCCACTGCCACCCACTACCAGCACTGCATCGCCAACACCTGCCATGTTCCGCACTGCCCCCGGTGGTCAGCGCACATCATAGCAAGTGGTCAAACTCCTGGTCGAATGACTGCCCAAGAGGACAATTTGCATATTAGGCTTTTATTAGCTATATATATAAAAGCCTAAATGACTGGCCAACCAGCCGGTAACTATGACATGCACTGACCACCAGGGGGCAGTCGCTCAACGCAGGAGCAGAAACCACAGGCATGGAAATATGAAACAGACTGATGAACCTCAGAGGGAAGGGGGGAGTGGGGAGGGTGGGAAGAGATTAACCAAAGATCTCATATGCATACTAGAGGCCCAGTGTACAAAATTCGTGCATGGTAGGTGGGGTCCCCTCAGCCCAGCCTGCACCCTCTCCAATCCAGGACATCCCTCTCACAATCCAGGACCACTGGCTCCTAACTGCTCACCTGCCTGCCTGCCTGATCACCCCTAACTGCCTCTGCCTGCCGGCCTGATTGCCCCTAACTGCGCCCCCTGCCGGCCTGGTCACCCCCAACTGCCCTCCCCGCCAGCCTGGTTGCCCCTAACTGCCCACACAGCTAGCCTGGTCACCCCTTACTGCTCCCCCTGCAGGACTGGTTGCCCCTCACTGCCCCCCCCCCCCCACGCTGGCCTGGTTACCCCATGCAGCCTGCTGTTCAGTCGTTTGGTCGTTCCTCACTAATCCCCCTGCCGGCCTTGTTGCGTCACGCAGCCTACTGTTCGGTCGTTACTGTGATGGCGTCCTGGACAATTTGCATATTCCTCTATTATTAGTATAGACTAGAGGCCCAGTGCACAGATTCGTTCACCAGTGGGGTCCCTTGGCCTGGCCTGTGGGGATCGGGCTGAAATCGGCCCAGTGCACAGATTCATGCACCGGTGGGGTCCCTCAGCTTGGACTGTGGGAATCGGGCCAAAACCAGTGGGGTCCCTCGGCCTGGCCTGTGGGGATCGGTCAAAACTGGCCCAGTGCAGATATGTGCACCGGTGGGGTCCCTCAACCTGGCCTGCGCCCTCTTACAATCTGGGATCCCTTGGGGGATGTCAGAGAGCCCGTTTCGGCCCGATCCCGCAGGCCAGGCCGAGGGCCTCTAGTATAGGATAATACAGATGATGAATATTAGAGATCTAACATTTAGTAACTGAAACAATGGAATTTAGTTGTACCTGCTTAAATTAAAGGCATATGTAAATATGGTTCCTGGATCCTAGGAAGACCTTTTGGAAATATATAAGAATAATATTCCCAAAAGTTTTCTAAAGGAAGACAGAGCTTATAATTGAATAGTTTTCCTGATTGCTTAAACCAATAGATACAGCCACTTTTGAAGTTTTTGACATAAATATGAAAAGGCTCATGTTGCTAAGGAGTCTACCTGAAACCTGTCTTCATTTGCAGATCTGATTATTACACTGAAAAATATAACCCAAAGCTTTTGTTAAAAATGAAACAGCAGAGCCAATTCCTTATAGAATCATGAAAGGCTAGCTTTATCTCCAATGACTGTCTTCCAACTATATTTGGCAAATAGTGCATTATGTGTTAGCAGTGGGATTACTAATGGGATTGGAATTTTAAACAAAGTACAGTATTCCATAAATCAGCTTATATAAGAAGTCATTCATCAATGCTCTTATTCAAGTCAAATAAAAGTTAAGCCAATGGAATGTCATGTGACCTGGGTTCTAGTCCAATTCTTGACTACTTTGAAAAGTGATCTTGGGTAAGCAAGCTGCTTAAATTCTATAGGTCTCAGGTTCAACATCTGTAAAATGAGGGGACTGCTCTAGATAATATCTAGAGTATGTTGCAGCACAACATGTGGAAAGGAAGAAATACATCTTAAATTTATTTTATTAATGGAAGAAGTTAAGCTATCAGCATAGACTGATAATTTTCTTCTATTTATTTACAAAGCTGATAAATATATTCTAAACTGCCCTAAAATGCTTAATTGGGGTTTCCAGGTCAATAAATCTAAAACTTTAACTATCAATTTCCTTTCAGTTTACTAATATGTCTTTCATCTTTAGGTCTCAAAAGTTGCTATAAAATTTTTTTTTGCAATCATGATATAATTCATCCCAGTCTGGTGTTTCATCAATTTAACAGTTCTAATTGCCTTATTATCTGCTCTGGTGCAGTAGTAAAGCTTCTGAATATTTCATTTACTTAACAATAAGAAAACCCCATATATCTCAGCCTTAAGAATATTACTTCTACCCCTTGGCTGAGCAGAGGCATGAAGAACTTAAGCTTTCTGGAAAGCCAATATAATCTATCACTATTTAACTGTTTGTCAATGTTTATGCCTGTCTCAACTCACATTTAATGGGGCTTTTTATTGTTATTTTCCACTATAAAATTTTGAAGACACCTAAGTGTCACTAATTCTCTTCTAAGTTTCCCATGTATACTGCAATGTTACTTGGGAGACACAACGACATGGTGCAAATGCCTTTATATGACCTTAAATGAGTTACTTGCCTGTCTGAGCCTCAGTTTCCCCATGTAAAATAAGAAGACTGACTACAATGTGGTAGTGAATATAAAATAAGTATAGTTCCTGGTCCAAAACTATGTATATAAGAGGTATTCAGTAACTGTTTCTCAAGTCTTTCCCATACCAAGGGTTCCCACTTAGCTGTGATTCTGCTTGTTGAACTGACCGATCTGTAAATGGATTCTAGGCACCAGATACTTCTATAGGAGTATTTTCAAAAGGCTATTTGTAATCCATTAATCAGCATTGTAATCCATGACACCAGAAATCAATTGACTGGGTTGGGATCAGCATTGTTTTTATAGAATAGAACTGAAAACACAAAGAGTGCATCACAATGGTAAAAATATGAATATTTCATTGAACTTTATTTCAGTTTTATATATGTATATGTATTAGCATACTGTGTCATGATGCAAAATAAAATATATTACTCTGGGTTGGAACAAAAAATTCTGAAATAAGCTGCTCTATGGTATAGAGGAGTCATCTTTGGTTGGATCACTTCTCCCTGCCCATCTCCCAAGGGAAATGTACTCTTGAGACCAGTATTTCAAAGTCAAAAGAGGCCCCCCAGCACTGTTCCTTTACAGAAACAGTTATATACATATATATATTTGAGGTTTCCTGCATTGTTAATAAGACCAAGGAGCAGAAATTTAATTCTTCCCTTAGAAATACCTTTCTTAACTATTCATCAAGTCCTCATCTCATACTTTTCTTCTTTTGAAATATAGTAGCAAGTAAAAGGCTCCCTGGAGGCATTAAAAAAAGATACTAAAAAAATTTACAACCAGAAACCCAGTTATCCAAATAAGAATATGACATTAAAATCTAAAACCTAACCACAACTCTTTCAGTAAAGTACAGTAATCTTTTGGGGAGAATATTTATTTTGTCTTACAGCAGAGTCAAATTAAATGGGAGGAGGGAAAAGATGGTTAGGAAAGGCTTTTCCAAGAAAGTGATATTGAAGTTAGGGTTTGATGGATGAGTAAGAATTAACAGAGCAAAGAAGAGAGAAAGGGTTTGTGGCAGGGTAGCAAGCAGGATGGCAGCATTCTAGGTACCAAAAAAGAATAAAATATTCGAAAGCAAGAGAGAGTATGGAAAGTTGGTTTGAGAATTAAGTAAAGAGGGTTCTTTGAGTGTGGAGGATAATAGCAAGAGATAAAATTACACAAGAGAGCAGGGGCCCAGAATGTAATCTTATAAGGCCATACTAAAGAATTTGGAATTTTCCTTAATGTAATTGACAGTCATATTAGGTGAGAAGCATAATCATATTTGCCTTTTTCAAATATCACCACTATAACTACACGATGGAGAATGCAATAGAGAGGGGCCATAGACTAGGGTCAGGTAGACAAGGGAGTATGGTAGTAATCCAGGAGAAAGAATGTGGTGGCTAGTCCAGGTGGTTGCTGTGGGAAATAAGAGATGTAGATAAAGTTGAAAATTATTTTAATAATGGTGAATGATGGATGTGGGAGAAGCCAAAAATAGTGCCACTGAGAGGAGCCCAAGAGGAAATATATAAGAAGGAGCACAGCAAAGGGAAAACATACAACTAGTACCTTATAGATCATGATATGTTTGAGACATTAAAATGAAAATGTCCAGAGTTAATCTGTCCTGATCCATATTAGTATACTAGAGGCCTGGTGCACGAAATTCGTGCACTCGGGGGAGGGGGGTCCCCCAGCCTGGCCTGTGCCTTCTCACAGTGTGGGAGCCCTGCGATCAATCACCCCAAAGAGGTAGGCCCCGCCCACCCATCCGGGGCTCCTTGATGGATTGCCCCAAAGAGGTAGGCCAGAGCTAGGGGTCCCGCCACTGCACTGTGCGGAGCCATGGGACCCCCGGCCTCGCTGCGTGGAGCCACGGGACCCCCAGCTGAGCCGCGCAGAGCCGCGGGACCTGCACACAGTGTAAAGCCCCCACCCACCCGTGCACGCCCGCTGCGCACACAGCCTCCTGGTGATCGCTCGTTACAGCGTGAGGGCGTCACAGCATGAGGGTGTCATGACCACACAGGCTTTTATCATATAGGACTAGAGGCCCGGTGCACGAAATTCGTGCATGGAGGGGGGGGGTGTCCCTCAGCCCAGCCTGCACCCTCTCCAATCTGGGACCCCTCAAGGGATGTCCCCACTGCCCAGTGGGATCGGGCCTAAACAGGCAGTCGGACATCCCTCTCACTATCCAGGACTGCTGGCTCCCAACTCACAATCCAGGACTGCTGGTTCCCAACTGCTCGCCTGCCTGCCTTCCTGATTGCCCCTAACCGCTTCTGCCTGCCAGCCTGATCACCCCCTAACAACTCCGCTGCCAGCCTGATTGATGCCTAACTGCTCCCCTGCCAGCCTGTTTGCCCCCAACTTTTCTCCTCTGCCGGCCTGGTCACCCCTAACTGCCCTCCCCTGCAGGGTTGATCACCTCCACCTGCCCTCCCTTGCAGGCCTGGTCCCTCTCAACTGCCCTCCTCTGCTGGCCATCTAATGGTGGCCATCTTGTGTCCACATGGGGGCAGGATTTTTGACCACATGGGGGCAGCCATATTGTGTGTTGGAGTGATGGTCAATCTGCATATTACTCTTTTATTAGATAGGATAGAGGCCTGGTGCACGGGTGGGGGCCAGCTGGTTTGCCCTAAAGGGTGTCCCGGATCAGGGTGGGGGTTCCCTTGGGGTGTGGGGCGGCCTGGGTGAAGGGCCTGTGGTGGTTTGCAGGCCGGCCACGCCCCCTGGTGACCCAAGCAGAGGCCCTGGTATCTGGGATTTATGTATCTTCTACAATTGAAACTTTGTAGCCTGGAGCAGAGCCAAGCCTCCTGTTGGCTCTGTGTCCGGCAGCCATTTCTCTTGGGATTGATGTATCTTCTATAATTGAAACTTTGTAGCCTGGAGCGGAGGCCTAGGCCAGCCAGGGCTGCAGAAGCTTTGCTTCCTCCATTGCCGGGGACAACGCTTGCCTCCTGCTCTTTCCAGCTCCGTAGCTGCCGCCATTTCTGTTTGGATTTGTTTACCTTCTATAATTGAAACTTTGTAGCCTTGAGTGGAGGCTTAGGCCGGTAAGGGCAGGCGGAAAGCTTAGCTTCCTCTGTTTCTGGGGAAACCCAAGCCTCCCTCCTGCTCTCTGTGGCTGTAGCCATCTTGGTTGGGTTTATTTGCATTTTTGCTCCTGATTGGCTTGTGGGCATGGCTTGTGGGTGTAGCAGAGTTAGGGCCAATTTGCATATTACTCTTTTATTAGGTAGGATGGGTGACCTTTGTTTCACCACTGTAGGTAAGAAAAGAACCAGACTACAGTGTGTTAAGAAGTGACTGAGAGGCTGGAGTGTGGAGCCTGTGAATAGACAACTCTTTTGACAAGTATGGCTCCTAGGGAGGAAAATGAGATAAAGGTTGGTGTTGATCCTTTAAGATGTTAGTGACTTCATCATGCTTGAATACTTGCTAAGAAACTGATAAAGAGATTAAGGACACAGAAAAGAGACAAACACAAAGGGCTAGAGGATGGCATTTAGAGCATAGGTAGAATGTTGGCTTTTAATAAAAGGTTCAGATCTTTGATTCTAAGAGGAAGTAATGAGGAAAGTAAGGGTGAAGATGCAGTTAAGTCTGTAGGTTTGATGGTGCATGGGACACATCTAGATTAACACACCTTAGAAATAAACACCCTTAAGAGAACACATAGTCTTAACTATCCTATAACCCAAATCCTATTTTGTTTTCTCCCACCTTCATGTAATCTTTCTTAAATTCCCTTCTTAATTTCAGATGCAAAAAAGAAGCTGCAAACTGTCATTCTTCAGAAGCATTTGAGATCTTGCTTTCTGGCATGTCATTAGTTTGGCACAAATAAACTCTTATAAAAATTCGCTACAGATTTGGACATTTCTTGTATCGCCAATGTCAATGGTCTCCAAGAGAATACAAAGGACATTTGGGGAATATAACATTTGAAGACTTAACTTTCAGTAAATACCCAAAAATCTATATATATAAAAGGCTAATATGCAAAGTGTCCCCTTGGGAGTTCAATCGCTTGCTATGACGTGTGCTGACCACCAGGGGTCAGCGCGGAATGAAGGAAGGCCCCGGCCGGCAGCCAGAAGGCCCTGATCGGCCCTGATCGCCAGCCAGGCCTAGGGACCCTACCCATGCACGAATTTCATGCACCGGGCCTCTAGTGTTCATATAATATAGTTTTAATTTTGCTAAAATACAATTCTAAAGATTATGAGCTGAGAAGGCAGCATTCAGAAATAAGTCACCAATATTGTGAATGAGTCTGTCACCTGTCCAGCATCAAATTTCAATGTAGTTCTTCTGTTCATTTTATCCTTGTGTGATATAACTTTAGTAAATGAATTAAAACACAAACACATTTTGTTTCTTGAAGGAAAAAGACCCAGAAAAGAAATTAAATTGCTAGTGACAGTGATAAAAGCAAGTAAAGGAATCGAAGGAAATTACTGTTTGCAAATTTGGGGATTTGAAAAAATCTCAGAACGCATCATTTAACAAAACATAAATTGTATATTGTATTTTCTTCTACTCCCATTGTCTATAACATGAAAACAATAGCCAGAAAATTCTTAATTGGGCTGAAATATGTAATAACTATCTGAGATGCTTTAAAAAAATGTTTTTATTGATTTCAGAGAGAGGGAAGGGGAAAGGGAGAGAGAGAAACATCAATGATGAGAGAGAATCATTGATTGTCTGCTTCCTTCATGGCCCCTACTGGAGATTGAGCCTGCATCCTGGGCATGTGCCCTGACTGGGAATCAAATCATGACCTCCAGGTTCATGGGTTGACACTCAACCACTGAGCCACACTGGCTGGATGAGATTCTTAAAGACTTGGTAATAAACTATAGAATTAAGGCACTTTATCAGACCATTAGACTCAAAAGATTGGCTAGGAGAAATAAATGCCAGTCAAAAGTTATTGCCTTACTAAAAAATAGCATATAATGAATGGTTAAAGGCATGGACTAACAGACCCAAGCCCTAGATTGTTGAATCTATTTTGCCACTTAATAACTGTGTGCTCTTTTGAAAGTCACTTAATTTCTGTGTTCGGGCCTCTGAAAAGCAAACACTAAGAAGCGATTAAACCTGCAAGAATTTTATCAGTGCAAATACTCCTCGGCGTATTTACTTTCTCTTCTGGGTCTTTTTCCTGCGATGAGAGAATGGTAAGGTGGCTGGCAAAGGCTTGGAGAGTCATTGGATAATGATGCAAGTTTGACTCGGAATGAAGGAGAGTGAGGAAAGGTTATGAAGAAGCATCCTAGACTGCCATGCAATTTTAGAAGGTTTGGCAAGGCTATTCATGTCTCTCAGGAAAAGGCGAGTCTGCCACTTGCTGTCAAGCAGCTCATGAAAAGTGAGGCCTTGAGAAAAAATGTTGTAATAGTTTTCACAGTCCAGTAGCTGGGGCCCTTGGTTATTATACTCCCTGAGAATGAAGGTCTTCAAGTTCCATTCTCATGGCCACCAAAACCTCTTCTAAGAGTTTTCACATCTATAAATTCCCTATTAGTATCCTTCCTATTTCACAAGGTTGTGCCAAGTATCATCGTAGGCACTAGGGATATAATGGTGAACAAGAGTGACATGGTCTCTGCCCTCAAAGAATTTACTTGATGATACAAAGAAGTCGAGGCAAGTAAATTCTGTGTGGATCATTCAGATTGTCACTCACCTATAAACCTATGATAGCTCTCTACTACCTATAGAAAAAAAAACCTATACTTCTTAGCATGACATACAACTGGGTCCTAATTTATTTTATCAACCTTCTCTCTTACTAACTCCTCAGTCCCCACACACCCTAATTACTCCAACCATCACAAACATTGTCTCCCAAATGAAATATACTGAGTCACACCTCCATGCTTTTATACATATAGTGCTATCTAGAATGTGACCTGTAATCAGCCTTAAGAGCCTGCTCAAATGTCACTGATGATAAGCCTCTTTAACCCTAGAGTAGTGGCTCTCAGCAGGGACAATTTTATTCCCTAGCCTGCCCCCCACCCTGGGAGCTATGTGACAATTTAGGTTGTCACAAGTGTGTATGGGGGACAGGTGCTACTGGCATCTAGTGGGTAAAGAGCATGGATGCTGTTGAACACGCTACAATGTAAAGGACAGCCTTCCTGGCCCCCAACAAAGAAGTATCCAGCCTAAAATGTCAAAGTGCCAAGGTTGAAAAACCATGCCGTAGAGGCAGTTTGCCATAACCTAATCTGGGTTCATGTAGCATTCTGTCCTTAATTCTGTGACTTTTGTCTTTCTCTGACATCAGGAGCTCCTCGAAAACAGAGTGTGTTATTCATTTTCCTATATCCAATGATTTCACAGAGTCAGTCTCATCTCCTTTATAAATTTGTTAAAGTTAAAAAGGGTATAGTCAAGTGTACTGGTGTCACTCAACAGGTGCTCTCTCATCCTTGTTCTACCACTTGCTGTTTACCTTTGGGCAAATTATTTAAACTCAATTTCTTCATCTATTAAATGGGGTTCACTACAACTGCTTCACATAAGAATTGTAATGGTTAAAAGACACACACATGAAGTGCTTAACTAATGTATGGCACATAGTGAAAGCTCAAAAAATATTAACTAACATTGCTGTTCCCATGCCTTGTTATGTTGCCAAAATAAGTAAAAGGAATCTAAACGCCAAAATTTTAGAAGCAGAAAACATTAGTATTCAGCAATTCAATTATAAAAGTGATATAAAATTTCCATTCCCTTTTCAGATTTTTCTCATCACTCATTGGTTTCAAAGCAGTACTTTGAATCATATTTATTTGTAATTCGGAACAATGCTGTAATATTTATTTTTAATTCAAAATGCTTTCTTTGTTACTAAAATGAATTTACTTTGTCACAAACCTAGTTTACTTAAGTTTACTAGTAGTAACACTGTACTTAAGAGAAATGTCACCAATTTCAAGTAAGATACTAGACTTAATTTTCACAACCTGAACATCTGTTATTAAGGAATATTAAGCTAAGATTTATCACATGTTATGTGTTACAAAGCACTTATGAATGCTCTTTCAACTAAGAATTGACCCCCATTGGGGCGCCATTTTAGGGCAAAAACTGAGTAACAAAGTTCTGGTGAACAGTGGTCAATATTTAACATAGTGCCTTACGCATAGCAAATGTTCACTAAATAGCTGGTGAAATAAATTCAATGAAAAAATCCTCAGGCCTGGGAAATTTTATCACAGTCCAGGTTGGCAGTGTATTAGTAGCCAGTTATCATCTCACATTTTCTCTGAACTCTGGCTTATTAGAAAATATTTTTCCCATGGGAAAAAAGACAGGGATATTCAAGGTTTATGGTGACCACTTAAAAACTGCAAGAAAGATGAGCTTCTGTGTGCTTGCTGCTAGGGAAAGAACTAGTTGTTGATGTCTTCAAATTTATTAGTTACCCATTCCAATGGTTGTAAAACATACATGTGAAGACTGAACGGATTATGTCCATTTGGTTCTCAACAGGGAATGTCAGCCTTCAGAAACATCTCAAACTGCCACTGAAGATTTGTTTCATTGTTTCAATTATTTCTAACTTATGAAAACAAAATTCTAGCCACGTGGACATTAAAGTGAAAAATTTGATACTAAAATAATATGGGGGGAAATATTTACCTTATTTTAACTTTCTAACAAGCATCTATTCCAGGATAAGGGAATATCATTTTGTATAATAATACAAATTTGATCTTGGCCCTGGCCAGGGAGTTCAGTTGGTTAGAGCTTCACCCGGATATGTCAAGGTTGTGGGTTCCATCCGAGTCAGGGTACACACAAGAGGGAACCAATGAATGTATAAATAAGTGGAACAACAAATCAATGTTTCTCTCTCTCTCTTTCTCTCTCGCTCTCTTCCCCTCTCCCCCTTCCCCTCTCTCTCTAAAGCCAATTTAAAAAATAAATTTGATCTTAATCAAGAGACTAATCCTAACAAAAAAGCTATGCCCCAATACTATTACCTTCAGTAATAAATTCAACACCTAGGCTTAAACCTGCTCTTCAGATATTAACTTCATAACCATAATAATAAACCCATAAACTGTATAAGGCAATCTCTCATAAACATTTTATTTCATTTTTCCTTTGTTTTGAATAGGCATGAGGAATAATAGAAATGCTCTTTGGGTATGCATCATTCACTTCTGTGGTCACTAAAATTGTAGCATCTGGATCACAAATTAGGTACTATGCTTATGTTTTTACCTCACAGAACTATCAAAGCCCCCAATTTTTTAAAAAAGTCTAATTTATCCAAATCACATACAACATTATTTAATCCAGTCAATATATTTTTCAACATTTACTTATATCATACAATTAGCTTCAAGATAAGTTGTTGTAAAAACCAAGTCAGATATCTACTAGCTTTATATATGGAATTACTATGAAACATAAAACATCCAAAACCATTTTCTAATCTCTTCTCCAAAAAAGTGTTATAAAAGCCATGTACCTAAACAAAAACTTAAGTTACTATTCTAACATGTAGGGAGTCATCATTTAAATTTACTGGCAGTATTTTAAAGAAAATTATATTCTTAAACTTTTAAGCATTAGACTTATTTGTGGGAAATACCCAATCATTTATAATACTTATAATTTTATAGATATAATACTAGTAGAAAATTTTTGAAAAAAAATCTGGCCTTAATATGTAAAAAAAAAAAAAAATCAAACCTAAGAACAATCATTATCACATTTTTTTTTTCGGTCTGATTAGCATATTAGCTCTTTATTATATAGGATATAGGATAACCATCTCCAAATGTTAAGGGACCCTCTGTGGTAGAGAGAGTGGAAATTTCTGATGCTCCAAGAGGTCAATCTAGTACCTATGAGTGGAATCATGAAGGAAGACAGACTTTACTTCCAAATATGGAAGAAATGATTATCTTATGAAGATAGAATTTCCTACCCCAGATGGGAATTAGCAAGTGATTATGTCTTAGGGGAATTTTATTTTTATTATTATTATTATTTTTGTTTAAATTTCTTTATTGATTAAGGTATCACATATTTGTCCTCATCCCCCCATTCCCATCCCCAACCCCTCCCCATGCATGCCCCCACCCCCCTGTTGTCCTTGACCACTGGTTAGGCTCATATGTATGCACATTATCACATTTTTTTGTCAGTGAAAAATACATCAGCATTTATTCTTCCCATATAACTTCTACCAAAAATATTTAGTTACAGTAAAAATCTTAATGTAAAATTATTTATTACATTAAGAACTTTTAAAGACTACAAGGAATCTAAACTTTCAGAGCAGTTAACACTTCTCAAAAATATTATGGAAAATGCACTGACCTATAATAATCAAATATAGCAAATAGTTATAACAGTTCACAAATGTATCAAAAGCTTAGGAAAGGCATATTAAAAGTGTTAGTCTTTCTTTAAAAGGCTAATGTCTATTAACAGCTTAAAACAGGCCACAGTAGGGGGTTAATATGTTGTTGTCTGAATCACTTTCATCAGTTTAAGTACCTATTAGTTCTTATTAGCAAGGTGTTACTGGCCTTTTAAAGTTTTTTCTGTTTCTTCTTAGTCTATTTGCCCAGATAGATTCTTTGGCAATAAAAAATGTTTGAACAGTTTAATTTGTATTTCTTTATATTTTTTAATTTTAGATTTGCATTTTAAAAAATGTTTTAGCATATCTGCATACCCAATATGTTTTTATCTTATAATTTTCAACAATATGGAAAGCACATACTTTCTAAAATGTCTCCAAAGGGCAGAAATCAAGATGATCTTCTCAAGAACCAAAGCAATTCACATGCTCTCTTAAAATCATTACCGCTGAACTGACTACAAAATAAATGTTCACAAAGTAAAGCTGGCCAGTTTATTAAACTTAGTTCTAACACAACCAATGTTTATTCTTTAGGTATCACATACTTATTGTTTAAAACTGAAATTCCAATGATAAAACTGAAAAATAACTTATAGTCAAAGATCACTGAACCTACTTTCATCAACCTGTGGGTGAAAAAGGGGCTCTAATAAATCCAAATGAAACTAACTTCCCAGGATGATCATAAATTCCTAACTGGGCAGGTCATGGTGAGTAGTCATGTCTCAGGCCTGTAAAAGGTTTATCTCCCCCTGTCCCTTACTTTTCTCCCACCTTCATGTAATCTTTCTTAAATTCTCTCCTTAATTCCAAAGGTATAATAGAAACTGCAAAACTGTCATTCTCCAGAACATTTAAGATCTTGTTTCCCAGCATGTTGTCAGTCTGACTCAAATAAACTCTTACAAAAATTCTCTATAGGTTTGGACATTTCTTATATCAAAAGACCAAACTTTGAATAAAATCTAACTTTAAAAAATTTATATATATGGAATTTCCTCAAAAACTTAAAAATGGAACATCCATTTGACCCAGTGATCCCTCTTCTAGGAATATATCCTAATAAACCAGAAACACCAATCAGAAAGAATATATGCATCGTGTGTGTGTGTGTGTGTGTGTGTGTGTGTGTGTGTGTGTATCAAAGCAATTTACAATAGCTAAAGATTTGGAAACAGCCCAAGTGCCCATCAGCAGATAAATAGATAAAAAAGCTGTGGTACATTTACACAATGGAATACTATGCAGCTGTAAAAACAAAAGAACTCTTACCATTTGCAACAGCATGGATGGACCTGGAGAGTATTATGATATGCAAAATAAGACAATCAGAGAAGATAAGTATCACATGATCTCACTCATATGTGGAGTCTAATGAACAAAATAAACTGAGGAACAAAATAGATCCAGAAACATAGAAGCATAGAATAGAATGACACATTTCGGAGGAAGGTGGGGTGGGGGAATGGTTGGGAGTGATTAACTGGGGGACTTATATGCATACTAGAGGCCTGATGCACAAAATTCATGCAAGGGCCTTGGCCCCAGCCCCTGCCTGCTGCTGCTGGGGGCCTCTGCCGCCTCTGCCACGGCCCTCGCCTACTGCGGCTTTGTCCAGAAGGAAGGACGTCCAGAAGGATGTCTGGTCTAATTAGCACATTACGCTTTTATATAGAGAGATAAGCAAAGCCCATGGACACAGACAATAGAGCAGTGAAGGCCTTGGATGGATAGGTGCAGGGTGGAGGGGGTCAACGGTAAACAAACAAACAAAGGGGACATCTGTAATACTTTCAACAATAAAGATAAATTAAGAAAATAAAAATAAATTTTGAAGAATTCACACTTGTTATATGACATAGTGTAATGTTGTAATTTTAGAAAGTTTCCCAATTCTGGCTCTACCAGTAATTGGCTGGGTAGTCCTGAGCAAATTAACTACCTCTCTTGTCTGGTTGGGGTAAAGGGATAGGAAGTAAGGGACCAGGGAAAGAGAGAAGGGCAGGAGAGAATCTCTAAGGGGTACTTCGTCAGCTCTACAATTTAGTTTTTCAAAAGGACAAGATTTTCTCCTTTGAGGACTATTTTGAGAAGTGAAATTAATTTCAATTGTTTAGCATACCTGTATGCCTCATCAGTTCTTGTCATTTTCAACAATGTGGAAAGTATTTTCCTACAAAAACTAAACATTCTTGGGCTTTTCCACTTACACAGTTTAATTTTTTCCAGACCAAAAGGGTGCTAAACTACATTTTAAAATATTATGTGGAATTATAAGTAGATAAAAGGGCAATCTGCCAACACAGTAAACCCTAATTCTGTGGACCTTGCTTTAATGGACTTCGGACCTAATGAACAAAATTTCCGGTCCCTATATCATATGTGAAAATTAACACCCTATTAATTTTAAAATGCTTTTATATATATTTGCTTATAATTAAACTAGAGGCCCAGTACACAAAAATTAGTGCACTGGGGGAGGGGGGTCCCTCAGCCCGGCCTGCGCCCTCTCACAGTCTGGGAGCCCTCAGGGGATGTCCTACTGACAGCTTAGCCTAAGCCGCAGTCTGGCCTCCCTCTCTGGGAGGTGACCAGGTGGGCCGATCAGGGGATGGCACCGCCCCCATCACCCCACGGCTGCCAGCCTCCCTCTTCGGGAGGCAACCAGGTGGCTGATCAGGGGATGGCGCCGGCCCGTGCAGCCCCGACCCCCTATCACGCCACCGCTGGTTGCTGCCACCTGCCCCTCCCCCCCCATTGTCGTCCCCTCCCTCTGCCCGCTGGCACGTTTCTTGGCTGGCCTGGCACCGCCTGCTCCCCAGCCCAACCCCCACCGATTGGTCATTCCACTGTTCAGTCAATTTGCATATTGCAGTTTTATTATATACGATTAACAGTTTTTGTTATTTCTAACAAATTTTAGCAAATAGGCCATGTGTTGGAAAAAACACTGCAGTAATTACACCAACAAATAAATATTACATATCTACAACTATAGTCTACATATTTAAATCCAAGAGTCACTGCTCATAAACAATGTTCGATAAATGATTAGCATGTTATCACACCTCATCGCACGTGGTAACTGGTTCTGTTGTTGTGTGGTGATTTTCTGTAGTTTTAACAATCACCAGCTGATGTTCCTACTAGCACTAAGCCAAGCCCCAGCCATGTGTATTTGTTTACTCTTGATGACTGGTGAATGCATGCATTTAGTAGATCTATTCAGTATAAATTTAAAATTACTGTAATACACATAGAAAACTTTTACATACTTAATTTTAATTACACAAATGTGTCTACATAAGTAAAACCAGGTAAACTAATTTGTCAATTTTTTAACATACGAATTCGTGCACTGGTGGGGGCCCTCAGCCTGGCCTGCTCCCTATCGCAATCCGGAACCCCTCAGGGGATGTCGGACTGCCAGTTTCAGCCTGAACCCTGCAGGCCTGGCCGACATCCCCCGAGGGATATAGTAGTGGGGCCAGGCGCCGCACCACTCCTGCTCATTCCAGGCCCGCTGTGCCTGTGCTGCTGCCACTGGGTAGCATGCTGCCACGGAGGCGGGAGAGGCTCGCACTGCCGCAGCTGCGCTTGCCAGCTATGAGCCCGGTGTCTGGTGCCCTTCAGTCAGCTGAGTGGCACTGGCACTATGGGAGCACACTGACCACTAGGGGGCAGCTCCTGCATTGAGTGTCTTCCCCCTGGTGGTCAGTGCACATCATAGCGACCAGTCGACCAGTTGTTCGGTCACTTAGGCTTTTATATATATAGATGGACCTTTGGCTTTAATAGACACTGCCTTGCTGAATTAGTCTGTTATATCAAGGTTTTTCCGTATCTCTCAAATTTTAGAACACATGAGCCAATTGAGCCAGTTAAGGGTAGTAGAATGTCACCCCAAAACATGCCACCTTGGCATAAGAATAATTTTGAGCTGAAGAGAACTGAGAAAAAGCAGATATAAGTTATCTGCCCTCCCCCTATTTACCTAAAAGCAGATCATATATTTGTAGAAGTGTCCCCCCTCTCCTCTCTACCAGAAGACAGAAGTTCATCACCAAAGACAACTCTAGACCCTTAGCCTTGAGATGGCACCAAAGGAATCAACATGACAAACTTTACCAATTAGCCCTTATCTTCCATTAGTTCTCCCACAAATATTTACCTTCTCACAATTTGTCAGAAACCCAAGTCCTTTTCCTTTAGTTTGTCACTTCTGTACAAATTTATTGTTCTTTTGTTAAGATGCTATAGAAGGCCAAGTCTCATAATCACTCTTGAGTTACTCACTACTGAGTATTCCCATGTGTTTGCATTTTAATAAACTTCTATTTGTTTTTCTCTTATTTATCTGTCTTTTGTCAGTCTAACTTACAGGGCCCCAGCCAGAGTATTTATTTAGTACAGAGTAAGACAAAAGTAGGTTTACAGTTGTGAGTTCATAAATTTATTCTTGAATTATTATTTATTATTGTATTATTTATTTGTATTACAACTGTGAACCTACCTTTGCCCCACCCTGTAGAAAAAAAAAAGTTTCTCTTCCCCTAAACCAGCAATTCCACTTATAGGAATTTGTTCTACAGATATACCTTCACATTTGTAAAACTATAGATATAGAAGAAAATTCATTATTGTATAATTTAATTATAAGCAAATATATATAAAAGCATTTTAAAATTAATAGGGTGTTAATTTTCACATATGACATAACCTATTTTGCTCTGGCCAGGTAGCTCAGTTGGTTGGAGCGTGGCTTAGTTGGTTGGAGTGTTATCCTGTATACCAGAAGGTTGACAGATCAATTCCTGGTCAGGGCGCATACCTAGGTTGTGGGTTTGATTCCTGGTTGGGGCATGGACAGAAGGCAACCAACCAATGTCTCTCTCACATCGGCATTTCTCTAACTTTCTCCCTTCCTCTCTCTCTAAAATCAATAAACATATCCTGGGGTGAGGATTTAAAAAAAAAGAATAATTTATTTTTATGAAACTACCAGAGGCCCGGTGCACGAAATTCGTGCATGGGAGGGGGGGGAGGGTTGGTGTGTGTCCCTCAGCCCAGCCTGCACCCTCTCTAATCTGGGACCCCTCTCACAAACCAGGACTGCTGGCTCCCAACCGCTCGCCTGCCTGCCTGCCTGCCTGATTGCCCCTAACTGCTTCTGCCTGCCAGCCTGATCACCCCCTAAACCAGGGGTTCTCAAACTTTTTAAACAGGGAGCCAGTTCACTGTCCCTCAGACCGTTGGAGGGCCGGACTATAGTTTAAAAAAAGCTATGAACAAATTCCTATGCATACTGCACATATCTTATTTTGAAGTAAAAAACAAAACGGCAAAAACACCCGCATGTGGCCCGCGGGCCGTAGTTTGAGGATGCCTGCCCTAAACACTCCTCTGCCAGCCTGATTGATGCCTAACCGCTCCCCTGCCGGCCCGATTGCCCCTAACTGCCCTCCCCTGCAGGCCTGGTTTCCCTCAACTGCCCTCCCCTGCAGGCCTGGTCCCCCCTAACTGCCCTCCCCTGCAGGCCTGGTCGCCCCCAACTGCCCTCCCCTGCAAGCCTGGTCCCCCCCAACTCCCCGCCCCTGCAGGCCTGGGTCCTCCGCAACTGTCCTCCCCTGCAGGCCTGGTCGCCCCCAACTGCCCTCCCTTGCAGGCCTGATCCTTCCCAACTGCCCTCCCCTGCTGGCCATCTTTGACTACATGGGGGCAGCCATCTTGTGTGTTGGAGTGATGGTCAATTTGCATATTACCTCTTTATTATATAGGATTATTTCCCCAAAAAGCATCTGAATTCTCATATGCTTCTGCATTTAATCTGTTGCAATATTACATATCATATAGCATCTGGAAAACTTCCCTGTATAGTTACGAGCAAATGAAAGTGAACAAGGCAAACAGTATCTTAGTATTACTATGAAACTAACTTTAACCTTGCAGATACCCTGAAAAGATATCAGGGACCCCAAGGGATCTCTAGACCATACTTTTGAAACCAACAGTATAGTGGATGGAACAGATAGCTTAAATGTATTTTTAGTACTATCTTAGTGAAAACTACAAAGTTCTTTGAGAGCACAGAGAAGGGAGCACTACCTTTGGAGAGAGCTTAGAAACTTTTACAGATCTGAGACCTGAGCTCAAGTCCTTACACACTAGGTCCTGTAAGTCTTTCTCCGACTTTACAGAGTGGCTCCTACCCCTCCTCCTCCTCTCACTTGGTTGCTGCCCCTCAAACTGACCAACTTTGCTCTCTTTTTCAAGCCTTTGTATTTATTGTTTCTTCTGTCAGAAAGGCTCTTCACCCAGGGCTGTTCGGAAAAAATAAAACTAAATGTCATTCAACAATAGAATGAAAAAATAAAAGAGAATGAATTAGAGCTATATGTTTAAACAATAATAAATCTCAAAAACAATATGCACAAAAATTATAGAAATGTTCCCATAATATGACACTATGTAAAATTTTAAAAATTTTAATTTATATTTTGAAAGGTAACACATGATTTAAAGTTATAAGAACTTTTTTTTTAATTTTTATTTTTTTTATTTTATTGATTTTTAGAGAGGGGAGAGGGGAGAGAAAACACTCCTTGGCTGGGTAGGTTAGAGCGTCGACCATGGTTGAGGGTTCAATCTTCAGTCAGAGCATATATAAGAAGCAACCAATGAATGCATACATAAGTGGAACAACAAATGGATGTTTCTCTCCTCCCTTCCCCTTTCTTTAAAATCAACTTTTTAAAAAAAGATAGGTACGTGAGAGAGAAACATTGATTAGCCGCCTCCCGCATGTGCCCTGACCAGAGATCGAACCTGCAACCTGGATATGTGCCCTGACCGGAATCAAACCCGTGACTCATTGGTGTCCGGGATGATGCTCCAACTGAGCCACACTGGCCAGGGCTCTATCTATCTATCTTTATATAGAGTTGTTACGTGAGCAGAACAATACCGTCATATGGTTTATATGTATCTTCATATAAATTAAAATTTTAAAGACATGCATGGGAATTATTAAAACCGAATTCAAGATAATAATAACTTACAGGCAGAGAGAGAGAGAGAGAGAGAGAGAGAGAGAGAGAGAGAGAGAGAGAAACGGACTCAGAAAGAAGCACTTCAAAGGTACCTAATAAATAAGTGATCTTGGATCAGTCAGATCTATGATGTTATTTAAAAAACAGCTCTACTAGTATTTGGGCACATAAAACAGCTTCACAATAGAAATTATGTTCTTCTATAAATGTATTGTTGGAAATAAAATAGATCACACATCTAAGCATTTATTTTCTAAAGGTTCTGAACTACTATTATTAACAAACTGTTTCAACCTTGATTAATTACTACAGATTTTCAAAATATCCTACCAAACAAAAAATGCAATGAAAATAGAATACATTCACAGACAGACATACACACAAACGGGTCAAAATATCTTACATTCCCACATTCGACTTGCAGAATATAGATTGTGTTGGAAAGACCATGGTCATGAGTGGCCTTAGCTTTCTCCCTTCCCAGCTTGAAGAGACATCTGGTTGCCAGCTGTGTAGCTAAGAGTCACTGCTTGCCAAGTAGGTGGCAGAAAGTGGTGAAGAGCTGACCACCTATAATCCATTTTGACACTGCCTTTGACTATTTGCAGAACTGGGTACATTACAGAAATTCTAAAAAGAATTGGCTAAATTTCAAGGTAGGAAGTTGGCCATTTTGGCTTTAACTCAAATCAAACGGTATGATGTAGGAAAAGAGAAGAAAAGAAGATAAAAAAGTTACTAAAGTTTACAGGAATAATTTACATGGCTATGTCCTTAACCTCTCCCAGATATTGTCCACCATCCTTCTATCCATCATTATTTTAAATATGATAAGTGTAAAAACAGCTAAAGCTAAAGTGGGAAAACGATATCTCTATGTCTATGCAAGTATAGTGTCATTCATATCTTTCACTTTTATGTCAGTCAGTATAATATATATATTTAGTATATGTAAAATATACGTCAGTAAGATAAATATCCTATATAATAAAAGGCTAATATGTAAATTGTCCCCTAGCTGGAGAGTTCCACCAGGAGTTTAATCAGGGGTTTGACCAGGGGACGGGGCCAGCCTGCCAACCGACCGTGACCCCTCCCCCTGGCAAGCCCCATCCCCAATCTGCTCCCCTACCCCGATTGGGGGTGGGGCGGGACGGCCAACCACCTGTGGCTGAATCCCACCCGTGCACGAATTCATGCATCGGGTCTCTAGTATGAACATAAAAATTTAACAAATAACATGGAGATTTTACTTAACTTTTATGTTGTGTTTATGCCTTCTGTATATTGTGTGTGTGTGTGTGTGTGTGTATATATATATATATATATATATATATATATACACACACATACATACACACAGCTATATATCAGAGGTACAGGTATAAACAAACTTGGGGAGATGTTACAGTTTGGGAAAGGCGCTTTGCTTTATTAAAAAAAAAAAAAATCAATACAACTTCCCCACAGATTCATGATGTAAAATTCTATAATCAAGGCTTGTAGATTTGTAATTATGGTATGTCAGCTACATTTAAACAAGAGTGTTAAAAGATTGTTAAAGTTAAACTAACACAATTGCAGTGTGAATTGTCCTAGTCTCATTCTAATCTACTGGTGTCACTTTCATTTAATCAGAGGGAAACTATGGGCCAAAGTCAGTGCTATTTCCAATGCTTTAACATTCTTTGTTCACACTGGATTTTAAGCCAATACCAATCTAAAATGGTTACAAAAAGATATATTTAAGAAAGTATTTTAAATCAATTAATTCACTCACCAGTGGGCTAGTTTAGCAGGTTTTATTGAAAATAAATTGCCTTTAAAGTTATTAAATATCCCTTTATGTTAAATGGATGAAAACATTTCCTTGCTAAAGAATTTCTTGAATTTATCATAACTCTGGTTAAAAACAAACACAAACATAAATTTTATTTGGAAACTTATTGTGGACATATTATTTAGCTGAGAGACCATATATTTTCTGGCATGGATTCATATTTACAGAATGCATTAAAATTTTAGTTTAAGTAAGGTACAACATTCAATTCACAGTTGTACTATCAGCAAGTAGTCTCAACACAGAAAACAGTGCTATGTTAGCTAGTTACAGAAGAGGTATAAATACTAATCATTCTAGTTTGCCTGGAACTTTCCCAGATTTAGCACTGAAGCTTCCATATCTCAGAAACCCTTCAGTCCCAGGTAAACCAGGGTACTGATGCCACCTAGACATTAAAAAAGATGGGGGAGGATTTGACAGTTCTACACTGGAGAAGAAAATTGGAATGCTATTTGGTAACTTCCTGCTAGGGCTGCTAGATTAGCTATGATCCAGTCACAGATATTATTACATCCAGCAATCTGTCTGGAACATGGATCCAAATGTTTAAAAAGAGCCTGCCAGACCCAAACTTACCAACTAATTCCCACTTAACAGTAAGTCACATGTGAACAAAGGCTGCTGCTTGAAGAAACTTAGTACAATTACCCACCCAGCCCAAAGCACACACATTTCTCTAGCTTCATAGCCAGAATTAGTCCTGAAAAAAACAATCCTGTTGCTGGGAAGGGGATATGTAAGGAGTCCTAGGAGTCAGAGGCTCAGAACCAAGTCAGCCTCGTTGCTGTCCAATTCTCATTTTACAAACCATTCCTAACTGTATTCTTTCCTTGTTCCTAGAAATCTAATCTCTCTGAACATCCATTTTCAAAAATCAGATATTTTGCCTTTGTTACCATGCAAGGTAACAAAGTTTCTCTAAGATTAGGGTCCCTGAGGCTTCTCTCTATTTTCCTAGGGCCTTTAATAATGGCCTTGAAACCTGTTTCTCTTTTCATTTCTAAAATGGCTGCCATCCACTAATTGCCTTTACTACTTTGCCAACTTGCTGAAACACCCACTCATTGTTTGGGTTCCCTGATGCCCATCACCATCTATTTATTGTCTTGTTTCCATATTCCTGTAATATTCCATCTGCCTGCCCAGATTTCTTCCTGAAGCTGCCCACTAAACGACACTTTTGGATAACCTGAAGGATTCTAGGGGACTTGATTAAATACTTAAAATTCCAAGAATGCACCCTCCCTATTATAGCCTAATCAAACTCAACTCTAGGATCAATACATAGAATATATTTCTAGTGGCTCTCAATTCCTGGAAAGAAAACTGAAGGAATTAAGGGTGTGAATGAGGACTTTAAATCTCTTCTTCCAAATAAAAGTTGTGACTTCTGAAGAGAAACAGGGCTATAGGAAATGAACATTTAACTAGAAAAAAGGTGATGAGAACAGAAATTGGTTTTTAGACCTCTGCTTTAAGAAACCAGTGTTTACAAAACCAGGAATATGTCTGAATCATGAAACTAATCAAGAAATCTTTGAAACTAAATTTGGAGAGAGAAGAAAAATGCATATCTTTAAAAACCTTTTTATTATGAAAAAATATTTAAACATATAGAGAATATAATGAAGCCCCATGATCATTCAGCCCCAGCAATCATTGATATGTTGCTATATCTCCCTCATCTATTTTTTTTCTTTGCTGAGGTACAATGGAAAATTTTAAAAATAAGATACTAAGTCAGAAGATGGAAAGAGTTGTAATTAAATTTCAGAGAAAAATAACAACAGAGAAGGAAAGTAGGAAACAATATTTACAGAATTAGATGGTTATCTACCAAAGCAAAATGTGTAATAAATAGCTAAAATAGAAATTTTAGGATTAAAAACACACACACACATCTAATTTTAGTACATATGGGGAACTCCACTCCAAAATGTCAATAAAAAAGCCATGAAAAAATGTATGTAGACATTTTCATTAATTTATAAGCAATTTAATATATAGTAAATTATGCAGGTTTCACAAAAATGATTTTATTGTGATGAAGTATGAAGAATCAAAATTAAAATTTGATAATGCACTATTATTGAAATAAGATGAAAATAAAACTTTATCTCCAAGCAGTTTCCATAAGTACTTGGGAATGTTTGAAAGCCTAAAACTTAGCTTCTTATAGTAATTATCTAAATGAGTTTGTTTTCTCCAGAATATGTACTGTAAGCATATAATACTTGAACTAATTTCATAAACTAGTATAGATCATTAGAACGAGAAATGACAAAATCATATAGGTAATTAATGGGAATCTACCATTAGAAGTCATTTCTCATGATTTTCTATCTAAAGCACTTTCCATTATACCCTGGTGCTTCCACTAAATAGATTTGTTAAAATGACATAACCAAAGTTAAGTCTAGGAAAAGTGAACAATAGAATGCTGGGGTGAGTGATGGTGCAAATTATTTATATTTTTAATTATATATCTCAACTGCAATTGAAAAAAAATCCTTTAAATACACATATATAGATATATGTTGAGCGATATATATCTCAATTCCCTTCCTATTATCACACATTTTAAAAAATACTCTTTTGAAGTGTTGTACTTAAAGTAGAAAGCTGTAGATCAGACACCTTTGCTCTGCCACTAACTGAACGGTGATCTTAAGACAAGTTTGGCTTTTCTCTTTTAACTTCATGAAACCTCAGTTCCTCATCTGTAAAACGGGAACACAAACAATATTAACATTTACCAGCCCCTGGCTACTCGCCACCCGCTACGTTCAAGAGGACGCATGGCAGGCACTTCTCGCAACAACGGCAGGAGGTGGGTACTTTCCCCGTTTTCCAAAGGAAGACCCCGAGGCACCCGAGGCAGGGTGCCAAGTGTCTGCAGTCAACCGCACAAAGTAAGTGGCAGAGTTAAGATCTGAACCCACGGTCTCCCTTCCGGAGAGGCTGTGCCTTGAGCTGCTCCTCACACGAGCTCCTCGCGGCCTTCGTAATGGAAGCGTCCAGGCAAGCACGGTGTCCTGCTCTGCTATCTGAGCCTGAGGGCAACAGCTTAAAAAGTGGATTTTTTTTTCCCCTCCCCTTTGCCTTGTCTTCCTTCCGGTGGAAAAACGTTAAAAAGGGACCAACGGTGGGCCAAGAGGGAAAAGCCAGCGGACTGGGATGAGACATTCCTACTACCTGCTCCCCGGGAACGCCCCTCAAAAAGTTTGACCTTCGTGGGTCGGAACAATCCCGTCCTAATGAGCACGATAGTGTCTAACAGCTGCCAGGGATTCGAGCCGAGGACGGGGCATCTACTGAAAACAGCACCCACCACCCACCACCGCCGGGGCGAGCTCCGGAACGCTGAGTGCGGAGAGTGCGGCCGCAGAAATGGGAGGCGGGAGCCGCAGTTCCCGCCCCCGTTCTCCCAGACGGCGGGGCCGCCGCCACGTTTATCTCCGGGCGTCACCAAGGCCTCATTTTTTTTTTTTTTTTATCAGGGCCGGGCTCTCGGCGGCCCCCGAAACTTCAGAACGGGCTCGCGGTGCCCCCGAGTCCGCCTCCCCGCTGTCGGTGGGCGTGGAGGCGCGGCGCGCGCAGGGGAGGTGCTACCAGAGCCCGGCCCAGCCTCCCGCTCGCCGCCCCGCCCGCGAGTGAGTGATGGCTGCCGCCGACCCTCGCCGTTCACGGCGGGGAAATCGAGGGCAGGGGCAATGGGAGGGGCATGCCCCGGACCGCGGGCTCCGGCCCCGGCCCCGGCGCGCCCCGCTCCGGCCCGGCCTGTCCCCGCCGCCCGCGGAGCAGGTGAGGCCTGGACTCCCGCGCCCGCCTGAGGCCTGCGCTCCGCCCGGCCTCTCGGGCCGCCCCGAGGCGAGGGAGAGGAGGCGCTGGCGGCTGCGCCGTTCGCGGCTCCTTACCGCTTCACCACGCCGGTTTTGATCTTGATTTGTCTCACGCGAGGATCGGCCATGGTCCCTCGAGCGCCGCGGGAAGGAGGGGCAGAGAGTCGGGGTAACCGTGCTGCGAGCGCGCGCGGAGGAGGCGGTCGCGTCGGCGGAGTCAACACGGCCCCGCGCGCATGCGCAAGCCCCGGCGCTGGCCGGCGCCCCTGCCACGCCCGGGGCGGGGGGGGACTCTGATCAGACGCGCGCCCGCTGGGCCCGGCAGCCACTCAGTTCCCATAAGGCAAAGAAGCAACAGCAGCCGCCAAACCCACAAACCAAAAGGTTGTGCAACTAGGGCTCTTGTTACTGTCAAGGATCTTCTTTCAGTCAGATAACAGAAGCCATATAACTCTTCATATTTTCCTTTTTGCCTTGTTTTCTAGAACTTCAGAGCTCGGTTTTGGGCTGATTTGCAGGAGTTTCCCTCATCCTAGGTTTTCTAATGTAAATACCCCCTATCTCCCCCAACCCCAACACTACTTCCACCCTTTTGTCCTTTTCCTCTTTGTTTTAATGATTTTGTATCTATGACTTTCCTGTAAACCAGTAATAAATAAGTGTAACACACCAGCCAAACACACCTCTGCCCCTGCTGCTGTGTACCCAGGCCCATGCCCAAGCCCTTGAGGACAGTTGTTTGTCTGTGTCTGTGAGTACCATATTGCATGCTTGAGGCCATGCGTTTAGATCCTGAAGTTTGGCCACACTTCTAAGGATAGGGGATCAGGTGAAATGGTTCCTACTGTCAGTTTACAGTAGTTGTAAAGAGCTTTAACTTTGGGGCCCAACTGTCTAGGGCAGTGGTAGGCAAACTCATTCGTCAACAGAGCCAAATATCAACAGTACAATGATTGAAATTTCTTTTGAGAGCCAAATTTTTTAAACTTAAACTTCTCCTAACGCCACTTCTTCAAAATAGACTCGCCCAGGCCATGGTATTTTGTGGAAGAGCCACACTCAGGGGGCCAAAGAGCCGCATGTGGCTCGCGAGCCACAGTTTGCCGACCACGGGTCTAGGGTCACATCCTAGCTCTGCTTCTTACTAACTGTAAACTTGGACAAGTTACTAACCTCTTTATGTGCCAGTTTCTTCATCTGTAAGATGTGGGTGATAATAATAATAGTACCTACCTCATAAGGTTGTTATAAGGCTGAAATAAGTTAATATTTATAAAGTGCTTAGGATAGTGCTGGTACTTATTAAGCCCCATACAAAGTGTTCATTAAATAAATGTAACATAGGAAGGAGGTCCTAAGTAGGAAACTAAGAACACAGTAGGACATACAGTCAAATGAATACAGAAATGTACATGTTTTCATTAATGAGATTATACTGAATTCATATTTGACTGTTTACTCCATATATAAAGGACCCATGTTGGACTTATTTACCACTGTATCCCAGCATATAGCAATGCCTGGCACATCATAGGCACTCGATAAATATTTACTAAATGAATGAATGGTGCTTTAAAACTACTTTTTCCCCATTTAATAATGTCACAGAACCTTCCATTTCAGCAAGTGGGCTACTAAAATAATCTGAAACATCCCCTCTCTCTCACACACACTGTCTCCAGGACTTGATCTTTGGATCTGGCCTTTGAGGAAGTAGACCTACTGAAGGCCCTTTCTTGTATACTAGAGTACTAACCCTACGAGTACTAACCATGAGAAAGTGCTAGCCGTGGGAGGGATCAGTACTAACCTAGGGCATTTGAAATAGAAACTGTGTAAGTTGCATTTCTCATTGCTGGGCACCGTTTTTCTCTGTTAACCCTAAGCCTTAATTGAGTTCTTTTTAAATATTCTATCCTGGGCCTCAGTCGAACTATAAGAGGTAAGTTAATCAACATTTGAAATTGAGGAATGAAGAGATCCAAGGGCTTGGGGGAATCTGGTAAAACAAGAGGAAAGTCTAGCCATCTCCTCCCTGAATAGCAATTCTTCCATTGCTAATTTTGGATGGTGTGGGCAGTATTTTATTAAAAAACTAGAGGCCCGGTGCACGAAATTCGTGCACGGAGGGGGGTTGTCCCTCAGCCCAGCCTGTACCCTCTCCAATATGAGACCCCTCAAGGGATGTCCGACTGCCCGTTTAGGCCCGATCCCAAATGGGATCGGGCCTAAACGGGCAGTCGGACATCCCTCTCACAATCCAGGACTGCTGGCTCCCAACTGCTTGCCTGCCTGCCTTCCTGATTGCCCCTAATCGCTTCTGCCTGCCAGCCTGATCACCCCCTAACCACTCTGCTGCCAGCCTGTTTGCCCCCAACTTCCCTCCTCTGCCGGCCTGGTCAGCCCTAACTGCCCTCTCCTGCAGGGTTGATCACCTCCAACTGCCCTCCCTTGCAGGCCTGGTCCTTCTCAACTGCCCTCCCTTGCAGGCCGGGTGCCTCCCACCTGCCCTCTCCTGCTGGCCATCTTGTGGTGGCCATCTTGTGTCCACATGAGGGCAGGATCTTTGACCACATGGGGGCAGCTATATTGTGTGTTGCAGTGATGATCAATCTGCATATTACTCTTTTATTAGATAGGATACTGCCCACACCATCCAAAATTATAAATACAGTTGTTTTCCTCTACACTTGCAGGGCTATAAATTCAGCTTCATCATTCCTTCATGCCAGTCTTCCCCAATTGACTGCACGCTCCTCAGGATTAGAGACCACATTACATTAATCTTTGTCTCCCCAGCTCCAAGCTTCAGATATGCCTTAGTGCCTAGTCGGTGCACAGTATGTATTTGCTGAGTTAAAGAAAAGTCAAATGTGGCACTGAGATAGATTTCTAATTTTGATGAAAACCAAAGACTGGTCATGCTTTTACCCTCCTGGATGGAACTCTAAAGGTAGCCAGCAAGCTACAAGACTTATATGGGGGCCAATGTGCAACTGCTCTGATGTTGTACAGTACTTCAGTTTTCATAAAGCTAGATGGCCAATTGGAGAAGACACCCCTAGGGAGATGAGTTAAATAAAGAAGTACTATTGATAAGAGTAGATGCTTGTGAAGTGTCTCTGCTAATTACCTCTAGGTGCTTGAAAGACTTGAAATAGTTCATTCATCATTAGGAAGTATACCTCTTCTGAAGAGATTCAGAGGAACCCCTTCCTTTCCTGCCACTTGTACATCTTTTCAAATTCTCTTGGCCTTCCCTCTTACTGGAGCCACTGCAGTGGCACCCAATCAAACTCAGGCTTTGACCAACATTGAATGAACCCCACCTGGGCCATGAGTACTACCTGGGCCATGAGCCCCACTGACACAGAAGATAGGCATGGGAAACTGCTCAGTACACATGTATGCACAACCCAATAGTGCAGCGGGATGGAAGCCTGTGGATCAATGTTCCACCCTTTCATTCTCCAGGCAGCAGGCAGTTTTGAGACACATTTCATAAGGCTCTTCAGACGGTCTCATGGAATGAAGCATCAGTCATCTGTAGCAAATGTGAATTCAGTAATCCACGCTTGCATCCGCTTTTCTTCTTTCCCTGTTTCATTTATCCATTTCTCACTTCTGGCCTCCAGAATCACTTTCCAAATAAGTGGAATAGTTCATATATTGCATTGGAGAATACTGAGCTGACTCATTAATCAAGTGATTCAGAAGACTGCTAGCTTTGAGTGGGGCACAGAGCAGGAATGGGCTCTGCATCAGAACTAGGCTGCAGTGCAAGCTTCCCTGCTATTCAGGCCATCTGACCAAGTAGGTCCAACGATGCTGATATATCTGCTGAATAGGGATGCTGTGTGTGGTCTCTGGTGAATCCTAAGAGGAGAGTATTATGCAGGCATGCCTACTGTGAGGTAGAAGTCAATATTAATTTTTTACCATAATAATTTATCACTGTTTAAAGTCTCCCCCATACTCTATTTATAAAACTGTTAGTGACATCTAAGGAAGATACTATTAACTGGCTTACCCAACATTAATTCCCCAAACCCTCTTCCATACCTGATTCCATTGCAGGGTTTACTTTCTCAACCTCTCTTGCAGCTAGAAGTGACCAGGTGCACAATTCTGGGCAAATAAATATAGGTGGAAATATGTAGGTGGTTGCTAAAAATGCTTTGAATTTCTTGTTTAAAGGGACAAATATAGGGAACTGCCCCTTCCCCCCTTCTTTCATGAAAGTAGACGGAATAACTGGAGTGAAACATCCATCTTTAAACCATGAGGGGAAGACAAACATTTCAGAGACAGCAGTCCTGACATCATTGAGCTGCTGAACCAAAACCAGCAGCTGTCTATCTCGAGTCATCTTACCTGAGAAAAACAAATCCTTAGGCATTTAAGCTATTGTTTATGAGACTTCTATTATTAGCAGCCCAAAGGGCTTTCTCGTTAGACTCCATTAGAGTTCCATGAGTATGTCTCTTACTGAGGGGAGGGGAAGATATAGCCCCCCATTGGATCTTTGGAAGAAAAATTCCTATGAAAACAAAAATATCTCCAACTGTGGCTTTCATAATGTGCTGTGTTCTCATTGTCTGAGTGTATTAAGCATACAACTTAAATGGCCACAGGCCACAGAGTAAGGATGTTGGACAGCTGCATGTTTTAGATAACAGGAGTTCTATACAGGTAAGGAGAGAATACAATCCTTTTGCCAGTGACTTACAGAGGGCCCTATTTACAGCTGAACAGGTATCTGATATAACAATTCATTTTTCTGACACATATTGCAATCACCATGTGTGGTTTTTAATGCATCATGTTACATTAGCTCAGCCCAGTACCATGTAACATAAATTTTGCCAAAAGGAATGACAGTACATGACACTGACTTTTAAAGGACACACACTATTTTTTCAGATCACATACCTTTTATCCATGAGTGCCCAATTCAAAAATCAAGTTGGCAGACAAAAGTGGAGTGAATGTGTAGCCTCAAAGTAGCATATTTATCTTGAATAGTTTTGCACATTTCTACCTCTAGTCAATGATTCTATTCCATTTTTATGTTGAAATGCATGAGCAACATTAATGGGCCTTTTTTTTTTGGTCACCTGAAATAAGACTTTTATTTGGGGTCAGTCAAGAGAGGCCTGAGAAGTGTTTTGGGATTACAAGCTGTGGATAAAATCTTTTCATGTGTTTATCATGAGCCATCGATGACTGTTCTATTTAAAATTCTCAGCAAAATATTTATGATTACTTTGTTTTTATCCTATCTATGAGTATTCCTTTCAGTAAGATATCTTTCTTAGGTATGAAATATTTTTTGTTGTCATTACATATTCTTTTTTGGTATTAATGGGAAACACAACAAAAATGATAAGGATTTTTTGACAACAGATTACAGTTTCTAGATTACTAAAAGAATATTCTAAATTCTGGTTCACATGAGCCTTTCATATAGGTTTTAAATTTTTTACTTATTTTTGAAATTAACTTCCAACAGAGTTTCTTGTCCATTGTAGTAAACTACTTAAGGCCTAGAGAATTCTTCTTGGGTTATAAACCTAAAGTTAAAAACGAAATTCAGCTACCATCTGTGAAAACTTACTAGGATTCTGCAGAATAGTCTGCCAAGGGGAAGGAAGTCTTCACGAAACAGCTTACCCCCTAATATTTTAAGGTAATATAAAGATATTACTTCTAAATTGAAGAGAAAAGTTTCATTCAACTTCAACATTTCAACTTCCACAAGTTCTAATTCAAATATCCCTACCCTAATATTTAATTACTGTCTTGTTATTTCATTATTACTACAATTATTTCTCATCCATTATTACCATCTTTTTGCATATATATGTGTGAATGTGATTGTCATTTAATCATATAATTGAGATTTTTAAGAATGCTTTTTTTTTTTATAAGAGTTATATGCCTCCAAATGATTTGGAAACTTTAGAGCTGATAGAATTCAACCAATCCCCGTGGATTTTTAGCCACATAAGAAATCAGATTAAAGGAATTCATTTCAGTACAACAACTGGAAGTCTATATGACACCAAGTAACCAGTAATTAATGACTAAGTCCACCCCCCCCCCTCCCACACACACACACTTTTTACTCAAATGTTTTGGCATTCAGTCATGCAGTGATGCTTCTGAAATGATTAGAAGCAGGAATTTGGGCTCAGCTAAGACACATTCTCATTGGATAATTTGAGTAATTTACTTAATTCTCTCTGAGACTTAGTTTCCTCAACTGTAGAGATAAAATAGCTGCCACACAGGGTAGTGGTTCTTGTGAAAGTTATATACTGCACCTGTATGTAAAGGATCTAGCACAATGCCTGGCACATCATAAGCACTCTATAAGTGGGAACCATTATTATTATCTTTAGTCATGTGGGCATAGAAAAAATTTATCCAGAATTGATTCTTTTTAATAAAATTAGCCTGTAGAGCAAGCTTATTTTTTTCAGTGAACTGGCAAAGGATTCCAATAGAATCACTGCTTATCCACATAAATGGTTTATAAGTTCAGATATGAATATTATTATATTGATCTTCTATCACAAAAAAGAAAGCATCACATATTAAATTTATTGACAATTTGCAACATTAAAATATCTTTAAATAAATACATTTAAAATAGTCTATGTAAATTTTGTGTTTATGCCTATCAGATTTAATGCTAGCTCTGTAACTTTGGAAGGGGAAAGACTTGTGGTATGATAAAAAGCAATAGTGTGAATAAAGACACAATTCTTAACATGTATTCAGTGGTTAATAAATAATAATTACTCGTATTTCCAAATAGGGTAGAATCTATTAAGTGAACTTTCATCATCCCAAAGGGCACATCTTACATTAAAAATATTTATGATATTATTTAAAATAGTGCCTCTTGATGCACCAATATTTTTCTTTCAGTACAGAAAAAAATCAGGTAGGAAAATTCCTAAGAGTTAAAAGAAAACAAAGATGAAAATCAATAAAATTGCAGAAAAGTGTTTATTAACATGTTCAATTTTTTATCTTAAAATGAGAATTTGCCTTCACCAAATCACTGGAGAATAAACACTTGGAATGCAATATTATTTAACTCATAGTACATGAAAATTAGTGCCTACAGGTAAAGACTGATATATCATTTAGGTTATTTGCACTATTATACACGGTGGAATTTTGCTTTCTTTGCTTTATAAAAGTTAATTTCCATAAATAAAGATAAAAAAATGAATGTTTTATGAACACTCCTTTGAAAGTGGTTTCTGAGGTTTGGATGAATATTACACAAATCAAGCAGCTACATTTTAACTATTCTAACAGGAATAAAAGCAGTGGGGAGAGCATTCAAGACACATTGCCTCTCTAGATTGTGATGTATCTAGATTGTGGGAATACTCTGTAAAATACTCAAAAAGGAGAAAAGAAAGTGTCAGAGTAGGAAAAAACAACCTACAGTTTTCAGTGGCTGTTGCAAACTACGTATGCTGGACGCTCACTGTACCCTTTAAATTTTCATTATCCCTATTTTTGCTTTTGCAGTCAATTGTTAATGGATATAAATGCTGCAAAGACAAAAGAGTAAACAACAACACAAATGAACTAATATAAAGCCAGAAGCTGAAAGAGAATGGAGAGCAAGAGTAAGTTGAGAAAAGGAAAGAAATAAGGGTGGGACTAGGCTTGGGGTTACATATGTCAAAAGGGTGTGATGAGTAAGGCAATGTCTTGAATTTTTTAAACTTTCCTGTATTTGGAAAGTAAGACGGGGAACACTGGGTCCCTGTTTTTGTTATGTTATGTTTTCAGTTGTGTAACAGAGATTAAATAATAGTGGCATAAATAAATAGAGAGTAGGTTTGCTCTGCTCTATGAGGTTTCAGAATCCTTGACACCTTCTAAGTTGTTGTTCCACCATGCTCTAGGATGGCCTTTCTTGCATGGTCAGACATGGCTCCCATTCCCCTCATATTCCATGTCCTTTTAAAGGCATGAACTGGAAGATGCTTGAAACACTTCTGCTCACATCCCATTGGTCAGAACTTAGTTATATAACCACACCTCATTACAGACGAGGAGGAAAAATGTATTCCCTTGCTGGGCTATTCTGTGCTCAGTTAATATCAGAAGAGGGAAGAATACATATTTGGAACAATTAGACATTTCTGCCACATGCCTGCTTGAGATTCAAAGTATCATTGATTCAAGTTGCTTCAGTGTGTGCTTGGGAGGGTGTAGGTAGGGGGCAATATGTGTGATGCCTTGTAACCAAAGGCCTTTGCCAATTAACACACTGACTTGATTATTGTAGCATTATAGTAAGTCTTGAAATCAAATAGTGTGAGTCCTTTGTCGTTCTTTTTCAAAATTGTTCTGGCTATTCTAATTTACTGGTGGTTACATTTACATTTTAGAATCAATGTTATGTACAAAAATTCCTGCTGGGAATTTGATTGGGATTGCATAAAATGTATAGATCAATTTGAGGAGAATTGACAATTTAACAATATTGAGTCTTACAATATATGGACACATTTTCTGTCTCTATTTATTTAGATCCTCTTTGACTTCTTTGATCTTTATTTTATAGTTTTTAGTATACAGATCCTGCACATAACTATTTCCCTAGGAGTCATAATTAAGTTTTTTCATTTTTGTGTGTTATCATATTTTACATTTTTAAAATTTTGAATTAATTGTTTATTGCCAATGTATAAAAATTAAATTTTTACATATTAGTTTTATATCCTGTGATCTTGCTAAATTACTTATTCATTCTATGAGCTTTTTGAGTGGATTCTATGAGATTTTCTATATAGACAATCTTGTCATCTGCAAATAGAGATAGTTTATTTCTTCCTTTCTATATCCTGCCCTTGTTTTTTAACTTAGCGTGTAGGGTTTTGTGGTTTTTTTTTTAAAGCCATTAAGATGTAGTTATTTTACAGATGCTCTTTATCAGGTTAAGAAAATTCCTTCTTAATTCTAGTTTTCTGAGAGATGATCATGTGGGTTTTCTTCTTTAGTCTGTTAATATGGTAAATTACATTGATTGATTTTCAAATTATTGAATCAGCTTTGTACTCCTGGAATGAATATCACTTGTTTATTATGTATTATCCTTTTTATATATTCCTAGGTTTTATTTTCTAATACATTGCTGAGAGATGTTGATCTGTAGCTTTCATTTTCTTTTTTTATGATTTTATTTTTTTCTTTATTAAGGTATTACATATGTGTCCTTATCTCCCCCTTAACCGCCCCCCCCCCTTTGCCTTTTTCTGCTTTTGGTAATGGGGAGATTCTGGCCTCATAAAATAGCTTTCCCTTCTCTTCTGTTTTCTGAAAAAAAAATTAAGTAGAAATGAAAATTAAGTAGAAATTTTCCTACTTAAATGTTACATAGAATTCATCTGGACCTGGAATTTCTTTTTGTTGTTGGAAGATTTTTAACTTGAATTTCTTTACTAGGTATACAACTATTCAAACTATCTATTTCTTCTTGCATTTTGGCAATTTGTGTCTTGCAAGGAATTTGTCCATTTTATCTAAGTTGTTGAATGATGGACATAGTGTTCTTCGTAGTATTCCCTTATTATTCTTTTAATGACTATAGGGTCTGTGGTGATACCCATCCTTTTATTCCTGATATTGGTCATTTCTCTCTTTTTTTATTGAGGTAAAATACACATAATATAAATTGGGTGATAAATGGTGATGAAAGGAGACTTGACTTGGGGTGGTAAACACACAATACAATATACAGATGATGTATGGTAGAATTGTATATCTGAAATCTGTATAATTTTATCAACCAAAGTCACCCCAATAAATTCAATAAAATATATATATGATTGTTACAGAAGACCGGAGAAAAACCAAGCAACGCTTAGAGAAAGGAGAGTTACATTTTATTATAATTATGCACAGGCCCTGAGAAAAATGTGTCTTTCAAATTCTGAGTCTCCAACATGGAGGAAACTTTCCTTATTTATACTTTTTCTAGTTCTTTGTCTCCCAGATTTGGAATGAGACTTCCGGACCTTCTGAGAAAGAAGGCCTGTGTGCTGGGAAGGAGCCATGAGACCATATGTCAAGACCTGGCCTGGTGCCAGCACTGACAACTCTGTCTGGGGCATAGTTTATGGCCTCTCTGGAATGGGAGTAGTCTTATTTTCCTATTATTTAAGCAAGCAAGCATTGACAGAAGCCAAAATAGCAGGGTTAAAATTTCAAACAGCAGTTTTTATATAAGATGGAGGTTATTATGCTTCATGATTAACTATTAATTTAAAAATTATTAACCTTTAATAATTAAAAAATATATATTTCAGTGGCATTTAGTACATTCATAATGTTTTATAACCATCACTTCTTTCTAGTTCTAAGGCTGGTATCTTGTGAGGTTATTTAAGTTTGAAAAAAAAGTATGATTAAGAAAGCTGTGTGAATGAGGCAAGGTAAAAATTAGAATGGAGGTTTTACTGGTGGTAATATAACTGTAGCAAGGGATTAGGATTTAAATGCTTTGGATATGCAATGTCATTTGATGCAAATAGCATTGGTGTGGAAAGACGAGTGTGTGGATGGTGGGGCAGGTTCCGTTCCATGTCTTGTAATCATAGCCCCCAAAAGGGCTTCAGAATATCTGGCTGCTTTTATATAATATTCATATGGAAACACTTCCTCTGAAATAGGGGGTGCTTGGCTTAGCTCAGAAATACAAAAACAGACAATTATTTCCATGAACTCTGCCTTGAGCTACATCTGAGTGACCTAGACCTGTGGTGGAGGGAGGTTCTAGATTTCAGGGAAAATGAAGGAAATGTATGCCATTCCCTAGGGCAGTACTGCTTAAGAAGCTTTCCTTTTCAAACTGGAACGTTCTAAAAATACCCAAAGTGTGTAAATTTCTTGGCAATGTGAATAATTACTCAAAGCCACAGATTCAAATTTTGGTTTAACCATTAGGACTGGCTTATTTCTTTGACATACCAGCTAAATCATTTCTGCTCTTGGAGACAATTGGCTACAAAGTATTCAAAATATGAGTTGTTCTTTCTTTGCCCTTCAGGGAGCCCCAAAACCCTCCCAGAAATAAGCAATTGTTAAGCCATGCTCATTTCCCCTAGAATATCCTTTCAAGCCTCTGCTCAAGCCAAAATAATAACCTTTTGAAATCTCAGCTCTAAGAAAGTCATAAAGTAAGCACTCAGTACTATGGAAACAATCATTTGACATCATGCCAGCAAATCCATCTTTGGGCTATGCAGCTTGTTTTACTGTAATAGTGTTATTTTGGGATTTATTGACTTCCAAAACTAAGAAAAAGACATAGGAGCACCTTGAGCTACTGCTCAGTTATGAAGAATGCAGAAAAAAAATCAAATCAAATATCTACACAATGTGCCACTCTATTGTTCATTTATTTCTTCCTGTTTTGACAAATTGTTTGATGTGAACTCATCTCGTTTTTGTTTTTGAAAATCATATACAGATTCTTAGACATGAGTAAATATCTTCTTGCCAATTTCAATAAAAGAAGCAGAAAAATTGCAACCCATATACATCTGTATCATTCAAAGATACAGTCAAGAGACAGAAACCATACCAGATATTAGAACAGAGAAAATATAATTGTTATCTAGGTATAAAGTTATTAACTAAGTGAATGAAAGGGCAAAAGAGATGTCACGGAGGTAGCAACTGCACATAGCGTTTAACACCCTTAGAACTGGGGAACAGAGGAAATAAACTGGAATTATTACAACTTAGGAACTCAGAAGAGGTTGCTGACCTCTGAAGAGAGAACATGGGCAGCTTATGCAGGATCTCTGAGAGGGCAGGATGAATCTGACCCTGCAATACTGAGAACAACTCCAAACTGAATTAAGCGGCTGCTACAGGAAGGAACTAAAACTGCTGGGATGAAGAAGTGATGCTAGTGTTGTGCTCACAGAAACAGGAAAAATTTAGGAAGCAAAGCAAGGAGCAAGCTCCTTCCTCCTCCTCTTGCTTTGCAAGCTCCTTGACAAAGCAGAAATGTGGTTTTTAGAATTTTAGACCCAGCATCACGATGCAGAATATAGAAGGCTGGGTTTGGATGTAAGAGATAAAAACAGTAATAGGGAGAAGATGTCAACAACTTATTCAAACTGGAAGGGAGAGGGAGAGAGAGATAGAAACATCAATGATGAGAAAGAATCATGGATTGGCTGCTTCCTGCATGCCCCCACTGGGGGAGTAATTAAACAAGATAAACATATCAGAAAGGCTGGCTGGCTGCCAGTGAGGGGCTCCCAGTTGCATTGCCTTGGATGAGTCCCCTTGGTCCTCAGCTTTGTAGGTCTGGAAACTCATTTATGTCAGAGCACCAAGAAATGAGAGAGCTCAGAGGGATGGGTCACATGATCTAACCTACAAGAGACCGATAAATAAACTCAAAGGCCAAGGGATTATAATTTGTCTTGAAAAAAAATTTTAAATTGATTTTTAGAGAGAGAGGAAGGGAGGGTGGGAGAGAAACATCTATGTGAGAGGGAAACATCAATCAACTGCCTCCAGTAGGCACCCCTACCCGGGATCGAGTTGCAACCTGGGCATGTGCCCTGATTGGGAATTGAACTGGCAACCTTGTTGCACAGGAGGATACCCAACCAACTGAGCCACACTGTCCAGGGCCCAAAGTATTTATTATTTTATAGTGAGAAATATCACTGCCTAGGTGATGAAGCTGGTACACACATCCTTTCATCTGCAGGAAAATATGACAGTCAGAAGGTAGCTGATGGCATGGAGTAAAAGTAGGAGAGTTACTGGATGCACTCCATGGCTCTGTAATGGTTGTCTGCCACCATTACAGAGATACACTGGTCCAATTGACTTCACATCAGTCAGTATCCTCACCACTTGTATAGAGCTAGACAGATCCCCCCAAAAGCTTACTCTTTCATCTTTAATTGGCTCTTGACAGAGTCCAGCCTTCTGTTCATATCTTTTATTCAGATAAATATACATAGTTATAGTTTTATTTGTTCTTCAGAGATGGTCTTGGACAGGTTATTAAATGTTTCTAAGTCTTTCCTATTCTTTAGATGAGGATCAATTATCCCTATGTCATAAGGATGTTGTATGGATTTAAAACAGTAGTCCATATAAATATTCACAGGACAATGCCTAACATTCAGGAAGCTCCCAAAACATATAAATCCAACCCCTACCTTTGATTATATTAAGATTTTCGGCTCTTTTAACATTTTTCCTTTTAAAAAGATGAGTTAGCCTTGACCAGTTTGGCTCAGTGGCTACAGCATCGGCCTGCAGACTGAAAGGTCCCTGGTTCGATTCCGTCAAGGGCACATGCCCGGGTTTTGGGCTCAATCCCCAGTGGGGGCATGGAGGAAGCAGCCAATCAATGATTCTTTCTCATCATTGATGTTTCTATCTCTCTCTCACTCTCCTTTCCTCTTTGAAATCAATAATATATATATATTTAAAAAAGATGAGTTAAATGGCTGTATTAGCATTCCATTGAAAGGACATATCATTTTATTTAACCAATAGCTACTGTTTGGTGGTAAGATTGTTTCTAATTTTTTCTTATAAAATTTTATGTTTTATTTCTGCTATCATGCTAGGCCAAGTTCCCAGATAGATAACTCCTACTGAAAACAAATTATCATGCTGAGAACATTTTGAAAAACATCAAAGAGTCTGCAAGGAAATAAAGAATATTCAGGCCAAAGACTACCTGAAGGCAGAACCCAGAAGATCAAATACAAAAATATCTTAAAAGCAGCCAGGGAGCCCTAGCTGGTTTGGCTCAGTAGATAGAGTGTCGAACTGAGAACTGAAGGGTCCCAGGTTCTATTCTGGTCAAGGGCACGTACCTGGGTTGTAGGCTCCTCCCTAGCCCAGGGCCCTGGTTGGGGCTCGTGCAGGAGGCAACCAATCGATGTGTTTCTCTGACATGGATATTTCTCTCTGTCTTTCCCTTTCTCTTCTACTCTCTCTAAATATCAATGGAAAAATACCCTTGGGTGAGGATTTAATAAAAAACAGTCAGGGATAAAAGTTAGTTTACTTTAAAAAGAGCAATAGACAGATTAAGAGTTATGCTCTCTAAGGCAACAGTGGAAGCAGGAAGCCAGGGAAATGACATCTTCAATGTGTTGAAGGTATTACTAGCTATATTCACTAGCATTTCCTTTAGTGCTGGTGTGCTGCTGGCAAACTCTTTCTGTGTTTTTACCTCAAAATGCTTTTATTTTGCTCTAATTTTTGAAAGATGTTTTCACTAGGTACAGAATTCTACATTGATAATATTTTATTTTCTTGGCACACTGATATTTAAACACACACACACACACACTCACTCCTACACACATATATTTATACTGGAAAGAATACAAGCTCAGATAGGAGGTCTGAAATAAAAACAAATAAAGAATGAACAAGTGGTTAATTATGTGGGTAAATAAAAACAAAAATTGACCCTAAAGCAGCATATGTACCAATCCTTGTAATTAACATATTTTCTTCCTTACTGAAAAATATAAGATCATAGAACAATTTAACTCCATTTATCCCCCTTGTAACTTCTATGCATTTGTTTTAAATTGTTTATATTTTTAAACTGAGTACATGACAATAATCCTCTCTAATAAAATGGTAATATGCAAATTAACCATCACTCCGCTACATAAGCCACGCCCACCAGCCAAGCCACGCCCACCAGCCAATCAGGGCGAGTATGCAAATTAACCCCAATCCAAGATGGCTACAGCCACAGAGAGAAAGGTTTCCCAGGTAACAGAGCAAGCCAAGCTTTCCAGAGCCGTTGCAGGCCTAAGCCTCCACTCAAGCTACAAACTTTCAATTATAGAAGGTAAACAAATTCAAACAAATGGCGGCAGAATGGAGCTTGAGAGAGCAGGCCAGGGTTGCCGGCGGCAGCAGGGGAAGCAAAGCTTTCCGCACACCCTGGCCGGGCTCACCTGCTTAAGGCTACAAAGTTTCAATTGTAGAAGGTGAATTAACTGCCCCAGAAATGGCTGCCGCCCCAGGCTACAAAGTTTCAATTGTAGAAGGAAAATAAATTCCAGATACCAGGGCCTCCTGTGTGGCCGGCCTGCAAACCACCACAGGCCCCTCGCTCAGGCCGCCCCACACCCCAAGGGAACCCCCACCCTTATCTGTGACACCCTTCAGGGCAAACCAGCTGGCCCCCACCTGTGCACCAGGCCTCTATACTATCTAATAAAAGAGTAATATACAGATTGGTCATCACTGCAACACACAATGTAGCTGCCCCCATGTGGTCAAAGATCCTGCCCCCATGTGGACACAAGATGGCCACTACAAGATGGCCAGCAAGAGAGGGCAGTTGGGAGGCACCCGGCCTGCAAGGGAGGGCAGTTGTGAGGGACCAGGCCTGCAAGGGAGGGCAGTTGAGAGGGACCAGGCTTGCAAGGGAGGGCAGTTGGAGGTGATCAACCCTGCAGGAGAGGGCAGTTAGGGGTGACCAGGCTGGCAGAGGAGGAAAGTTGGGGGCAAACAGGCTGGCAGGGGAGCAGTTAAGCATCAACCAGGCTGGCAGCGGAGTGGTTAGGGGGTGATCAGGCTGGCAGGCAGAAGTGGTTAGGGGCAATCAGGAAGGCAGGCAGGCAAGCAGTTGGGAGCCAGCAGTCCTGGATTGTGAGAGGGATGTCTGACTGCCCGTTTAGGCCCGATCCCACCAGGATCGGCCTAAACGGGCAGTCGGACATCCCTCCAGGAGTCCCAGATTGGAGAGGGTACAGGCTGGGCTGAGGGACAACCCCCCGCCGTGCACGAATTTCGTGCACCGGGCTTCTAGTTGTAAGATAAAATGCATGACAACAATTTCATAGAAGTCATGAGAGCAATAAATGGAATTAAAGTGTTTTAAGATTTTGTGTTTTATGGTAAGAAAGTAAACAACCCAAATATTTATCAACTGATTAATAAATAAACATTCACCACAAAATATACATTCATAAAATGTAGTATAGCCATAAAATGGAATATTATTCAACAATAAAATAAGTGAAGAATGAAGTACTGATACATGTTATAATATTGATAAACTTTAAAATGGTGTGCTAAGTGAAGGGAGCTAGTCATAAAAGGCCACATATTCTTTTTTTAATATATATTTTTATTGATTTCAGAGAGGAAGGGAGCAGGAGAGAGAGATGGAAACATCAAAGATAAGAGAGAATCATTGATCGGCTGCCTCCTGCCTATCCCCTACTGGGGATCAAGCCCACAACCTGGGCATGTGCCCTGACTGGGAATTGAACTGTGACCTCCTGGTTCATAAGTCGATGCCCAACCACTGAGCCACGCCAGTCAGGCAAGGCCACATATTCTATAATTTTATTTGTATAAAATGTCCCAAATAGAAAACCCATCCTATCTAATAAAGAGGGAATATGCTAATTGACCATCACAACTTCACAAAGATGGTGGCGCCCACAGCCATAAGGAGGGAATATGCTAATTGACTGCCACGCTCTCAAAGATGGCAGCGCCCACAGCCACAAGATGGCAGTGCCCAGTCCCCTCAGCCCCAACGTGGTGGCAGGTGTGAGGCACAGCTGGGCTCGCCCCCAGGTGGGTCTGGCCGCTCCGCATGCCTGCCTCTGGAATCCCCCAGTCCCCTCAGCCTCCCAGCCGCCCAGGGCCGGCCCAAGGTGCAGGAAAACCTCGGATGGTGGCTTCCCAGCCACTCAGGGCCACCTGAGGCCCAGGTAACCAGGGCTGGCTGAGGCTTGCGCTGCCCGCAGTGGCGGCAGCAGAAGTGTGATGGGGGCATCACCTTCACCTGATTGCCGGTTGCCTCCCGCCTCTGAGGGCTCCCGGACTGTGAGAGGGGGCAGGCCGGGCTGAGGGACTCCCCTCCAGTGCATGAATTTTCATGCACCGGGCCTCTAGTATAGACAAGAAGTAGATTAGTAGTTGTCAGGGGCTAGAGGTAATGGGGAATGATTGCTAATGAATAGAAGGTTACTTTTTGGGGTGATAAACATGTTGAAAAATTATATAGTGGGAATGATTGCACAACTCTGTGAATAGACTAAATACCATGGAGTTGAACACTTTAAATGAGTGAATTTTAGGAAATGTGAATTGCATCTCAATAAAACTAATTAGAAAAACACACAAAAAGATACCCATTAGAAAAGGCAGTCTCATGTTCATAGCCTCACAACCTCCCATTTGGGTGCAAAAGAATGGTCCTTGGGCCTGGAACACTTCCTAAAAGATAGAGAGCCCACACAGTATGTGCTGGGCTTATCGCCTTGTGTGGGAATATCTTTCCCTGTTCCAGGCTCAACGTGTGATCCTTTGCTCTGCTTGAATGATGCATCAATGACCTCAGGCACATCCCTGGCTTTCAGGATTTCAGGCTCCACCAGGGAGAGGTCAGTTCCTTTTGTTGTAGCTTGATTCTTATGTTTTCTTTAGCGACTCAAAAACCAAGATGCAGTGTGCAGGAGTGTTTGACTTCTATTTCTGGTGACTGGAACTGTGATGATCTTTACTATCCTGCATGTAGTTGGAACCCCACACCTCCAGATTTTAGCAACCAATGCACAGCGTTCTGCTGAACTGACACCACTCTCTACTTAAATTGGCAAAAGTGAAAATAACTGACAATTTCAAGTATGGATGATGATGTGGTGAAACTGAAACTCATACACCAAAATGTAAATTTGTAAAATCTCTTTGAAAAACAGTGTAGCATTGTTAGGAAAGTTGAACATACTCATCAAGGTAAAATAAATCAATATATAGCAATAGAAATGAAAGAACAGAATCCATACCCATCACCAATGAAGAATCTTAAAAACATAATGGAGAGCAAAGGAAGCAAATTATAGAATATAAATACTATGATTGCATTTTTATTAAATTCAAAAGTAGACAAAACTGAACATTATACTATATAGAAATACATTCAAAAATGGTAAAACTCTACGGGAAAAGCAAAGAAATGATTGTTCAGAGGTTAGGACAGTTGTTACTTAGGTTGGGGAAAAGAGGCATGCAATTGGGAAAGGGCACATGGGAGCAATGGTTTACTTGTTATCCAGAATGGTAGCGACGTCAGTACTTACTTTATTACAATTCTTTAAAACAAACTCCAATGTTTTGTGCATGCTTTTGTATATAAGGTGTATTTCACCATAAGCCAAAGTTAAGTGAATTTCCTGGTGTATATATCTTTGCATATATCTGATTATTTCATTAAGCTAATTTCTTAGAAGTTGAATCACTGGACAAAAGACACTAATACTCAAGAGTTTTATTACCTGCTACCAAATTACCATTCAAAAAAGGTTGTACCAGTTTCCCTTCTCACAAGTAGGGCATCAGAGCTCCTGGCCGCATTGCTTGAATAAGTTGTTACCCTTGCCCTGCCCACGTTGCCACCTCCTACGCCCTCCTTAGCCCACTGTATTCTAGTTTCCAATCCAAACTCTCTATTTTAGGCTATTGATATCCTCCTATTTATGAAATTTGATAGCTACTTTTCTTCTTAAATGATTTAGGGATTTATTAGCCCTAAAGACTTTTCCAGATGGCTAATGTCATCCATCATGTGTAGCTTTTAACTTTTTAAATTCTTAGATCATCATTTAGCTCCCAGTTCTTAGAGAATCTGCCTATGGTTTCCTATGAGCTATCTCATTTCCCAAGAAGAAAAATAGTTTTAGAACAGCAAATAGAATTCTCCTCATTCATCATCATCATCATGAATGATCATCATTATTACTCATTAGTCAGCTTCATGGATGTTGGTAAAGTCCATTGACTGACAATGTTTAAGTACTGTTGTAGCTAGTCTGTGAAGATGGACCCCAGTGCACCAGGCCTCCTGTGTTCGCACCCTTGTACAGTCCCTGTCCACATGGAATCTGAGCTGGCTCTAACTTGCTTTAATCAAAAGATGTGGCAGACGTGCTGCTGTGCAGTGTTCCAGCAATATGCAGTAAGAAGTCCTGGCAGGCCCTAGCCGGTTTGGCTCAGTGGATAGAGCGTTGGCCTGGGGACTGAAGGGTCCCAGGCTCGATTCTGGTCAAGGGCACATGCCTGGGTTGTGGGCTTGATCCCCAGTGTGGCTCGTGCAGGAGGCAGTTGATCAGTGATTCTTATCATTGATGTTTCCATCTCTCTCTCCCTCTCTCTTCCTCTCTGAAATCAATAAAAAAATTTTTTTTTTTAAAGAAGAAGAAGTCCCGGCAGTTTCTGTTTTTGTCCTATTGGGATCCCTAGACCACATGTAAGAAGTTTGGTTACTCTGATAGAAAAGCACATGGGGACCATGTGGAGAGGCCATGTGGACCGGGAGAGACCTTGAGACTGCATGGAAGAAGGAAGCCTGCCCATCCCAGCGTCCAACTGCATCAGCCTTCCCTGCGAAAGCACCAGGCATGTGGGTGAAGCTATTTTGAATTTGCCAGGCCAAGCCACCACCTTACTGCAACTGCATGAAAAATGGCAGGAAAAGCAGCAGAACAACCAACCAGTTGAAACCAGTTAGCTTTTAGAATTATCGGAGTTGATAATAAATTGCTGTTTTAAGCCGCTAAATTCTGAGGTGGTTTGTTACATGAGATAATGGAAACAATTATGTTGTCCCTCATATTTAACTGTTGAGATATGACAAAGTTTTTTCTGGGTCTAAAGTAAAGCTTGAGATTTTTATGGCCTGAAATAAGTACCTCACTCTGTAAAAAAAAAAAAAAAAAGGGGGGGGGGGCAAGGAGTAGGACTAACACTTCCTTATTAACCTCCAAAGTGCTTTTCAATGGAACAGGGGACAAAATACAGCATCTCTATTAAAATATTGTTGAAATTATTGGTTAGTTTGTAATTTAAAAACTGAAAATTCCAGCAAAAATAGAGGCCCTTTTCCAACTAATAAACCAGCTAAGATTTTAAGGAGCAATGGCAAATGTGAGCCCTTACCAGCCTTTGGTGTGTAAAATGACATAAACTGAGTGAACACAATTTGGCAATGTGTAGCAGAAGCCCCCAAACGCACCTATTCTTTAACTCAGCTATTTTATTTTTAGGAACATATTCCAAGGGAACTTTTAAGTTACAAAGATGTCACTATAGCAGGCGTGAAGCTAAAGCAGGAATGAGTGAGCCTCTACCTAGAGAAAATGGACCCTCAAGGCATAGGTCCAACACAAGTAAGCTTGCCACCCTCCCTCCCCTGCCTTCTCCTCCTCCTTCCTCTCCTCCCCTAACCCTCTTCACTCCTCCCCTCCTTGATAACTGGCTTACATTGGGCAATCCTTTAGGCCATCAGACATTAGGTGAGAACCCTAATTTTGGACATGGTTAAAGTTCTTTGCCATAAACAGATATCTAGTCAATCTGGGGACGTTGCAAGGTTTCTGTCTGAAAGAGGCCTTGACTGCCTGCTCTTAAAACCCCACAAGTGGACATATATTGAAAACTCCTTGGTCCTATAGTTCAAGCACAGTTAGGAGGAGGTTGCTCCAATGCTAGCACAGCAAGAATTTCAAGACCCAGACCTCGGCCTTGGAGGCATGTGTGAATGCTTTACATGGCACTCTAGGTGTGAGCTGGCACCAGGCTGTTCTAGGCTTTTCTGACCTGGTCATGGCTTACAAACTCTCACAGTCAGTGGCAGAGCCGTGTCTTCTGACCTGCAATTCAGGTTAGGCAAGGAGCTCATTATCAAGATTGGGCCTTTTGCTTATTTGTTGAAAACAGTTCTCTTAAACCTTTAACTCGGATCAATGCTTGTTTATAGATCTTGTACATTTTTTTTCCTGAGAGCCTGAATAACAAGCAGGCCTTGTTATTATATAGGTTTTCCACTGTTGTAATATTTGATAGAACAATAAAAAATGATGCCTAATATTTTCTAATGCAATTTCTAGTTTGTCGTACGTCAAGCTTTCATCTACTTTATTTTTATTTTATAATTTTAACCCATTTTATATAAAAATGGATAGAGTTTTTAAGCCTGCCATTTTTTAATTGCTTTAAATTTTTTAAGGAAATTTTCGTATATGTCATTTTATCTGATTATCACAACTAACTGAGTTAAAGCAGGTTTCCTTACTCCTGTGTGAAAATGCAGACACTGAGTCACAGAGAACTTAAGCTGATTTGCTCAAGGTCCCAACAAATGGGTAACAAAGCTACCAATTTGCTTCTGATTCTTCCTTCCAGCTTCTTTCTCCCACTGGACCAAACTAGGTCATAATGTATGGATTTAAGTAAACAAGTTCAGTTCCTGGTCCTGCTCTCATTTTCCACACTGGCTGAGACAGACTGAATCACAGAGGCTGTGATCATAAACTTAATGGTGACTGCAGAGCGTTATGTAGGAAAAGGAGCTTCTAGGAAAGAGAGCAAAGAAAACCTAGGTTCTCCCAAGCTGCCAGGAGCACTGTCGCTCAGGGGTATTCCAAAGAGTGGATACACGCAGGGAGAGAGCAAAAGGAAGCCCATCTGAACTGCTGCCCACTCTCCTGGCCCCAGGGGTATTCCTACTGCCTCCTCATTCTACAAAGCTTCAGAGGCTGCAGACCCCATATGCACACGGGCAGGGCAGAAGTTTGATGAGAGAGAGTGGGAGCCTCCCTGTACCTGAAGTTACTTCTCACTTTCTTCTGGATTTATAATGTGTATACCCCATCCAAGTCAATAGCAGCTCTCAGGGTTCTAAATATTGAGTCTAAAGGAAAGTTATGCTGAATGAAGAACTAACTTCTAGAACCTGTAGCCACATAAACTGGAACATTACTGGGTACAATGATTCTATCAGGAATGATCCTAAACTGCACAATACTTAATTTAAAACAAATTGCATGAAATTATCTTTTTTCAAATAAAGAATTGCAACTTTTATTTCAACTCAAATTGTGCTGGAGCCCTCAAATAAGCATTTGATGTTTTGGTTGACTGGCTCACAACCCCAAGTTCTGAAAAATTCAAATGTGACTAGCTTAGAGTAAAATATGCTAGGTTCACTTCTAAAGAAATCATTATTTGATGAAATATTCAGTTCTTCATAGATGAAAAGGAAACTCGTAGCCTCTCAGCAGCAGGACATGCAGGCCAAGCTATTTTTCTAGTCCTGAGAGCTATTTATGCAGGGAGCCACGCAGAGAATTTCCCTTTGATCAATAGGATGGATCTGTCAGACGTCTGCCTGGGGTTGGGTTGTGGCCGAGGGTCAGAAATTTCTTGTGCAAAACACTTGTGCATGCAGGAGTTGACTATCTGACTTGGAATTGTAAAATAAGGATAAATGTGTTTCAAGGTATAATTTACATTTTATTTATGATTTTGCACTAATTTTAAAGTAAATTCTTAATTAGAGCTTCCCATCCTCATGCAGCAATATATTCAGAACAAACTCCTTCAGTCACCTTTCGCTCATGGAATCCCAGGACAGATGCTTTGTCATTTTTAGTGGGGAGGGAAAGCTATAGGAATGTATACAGCAAAGGAAAACCATGAGAATATGTCTGGATTGTGCCAGGGGGCCTGGTAACATTGTGATTAAATAACACTTTTTGTGCATTTTCCCATAACCACACTCCATGCTGTCTCCTAGAATCACCAGAACACACAGTGGAGGAGTTCTTCACTACTGCAGCTACGTCATCTCCATCTTTAGCCATCATTTTATTCAGTCACTCAACACATAAACTGTAAACACAACTGTGGATCAGGCATGGAGCGAGGCAGGTAGGGATAAGAAAAGAGCTAGACAGAGCATAGCCCTCACCTTTATATAACTTTGAGTCAAGCTTTTTTTATTTTTTTTTTAAGGATTTTGCTTTTCTTTCCTGAATGTGAAAATAATAAATGATCCCTATAGAAAAATTAAAGTAATACTATTATCTAACATTAATCAAGCACTAAATGTGCTAAGTACTCTCTGCATTAGCTTATTTAATCCTAACAATAACCCTACGAAGGATATAAGTCTACTAACTCCACTTTACAGATGAAGAAACTGGTTGAGGATCCGTGAGTGTGAAACTCAGGATCTGGAACATGATCTAACTACACAATCCAAGTTTTTAAACGTTTAGCTTTATGACAGTTATCTCTAAAATGGGACATTCTCTCTGGGAACCAATCCACTGGGATACAGAGGGAAATATTCGAAATTCTCTGTAGCTTTATACCTATGTTTAATATATTGATTGACAGTAGTGACAACACTTGGTCCATAGTTCAGCTGATAATAGCAAAGAAAGAAAATGTGGGAGAGAGTCCTCAGGAAGAGGGAGCTGGAAGTTGCACAGAGCTGAGGAATCTAGTCAACTTCCTGGTTAGTTGATTTCCCGTGTATTGCGATGTATTGTATTTTGTGTACCAGACAGATAGATTTATTATATTTTTTGGTTTTAACTAAATTAAGTGCTCAAAATAGACAAAGAGGTTTTAAAATTTGCAAGTAGCCCACCTAGGGTGGCTCAGTAGTTGAGCGTCAACCTATGAACCAGGAGGTCATGGTTTGAGTCCTTGGTTGGGGCACATGCCTCAGTTGTGATCTCGATCTTCAGTGGGGGCTGTGCAGAATGCAGCCAATCAATGATTCTCTCTCATCGTTGGTGTTTCTCTCTCTCTCCCTCTCCCTTCCTCTCTGAAATCAATAAAAAAATTATATATATACAATTTGCAAATAGACCTCAAATTTAAGGTAACACTTATCACTCAAGCACATATGAGTAACCAAAAATGGCAGAAAAGACACTTTATAACTAAAAAAAGCTTTTCGCTAAGAGAAAACACAACAATTATCTTACTGGATTTTATATTTAATAACATTGTTCTTGCTAAAAGGTCATTAATAATAATTTTATTGAAAGCAAATGTTTTTGTGTTATTAATAAATAAAATAAATTTAAGTTTAAAGCATTGTTTACTTTATCTTTTCATATCCTTTCATTGATTACATATGAGCTTTATAATGTAATATACTAAATTAGTGCATATAATTTATGAATGAATGAATAAATATACACGTTCAAGATCGGATAAGCCTTATTACTACTGTTCTCTGTGTGAAACATAATTTTCTGGGCAGACTCAGAATAAAAAAGTTTCAGAAGCAGGAAAGGAATTCAATTTTTAAAATACTGTGAAAATAGCTTTGTACAATACCTGTGTGAGTAAACTGTTTATTTCTGTAGAATACTACTAAGTAGAGGGATGATTGGATCAAAGGGTGTGAACATTTTTAGACTTTTGATAAATATGGCCAAATTGCTTTCCAGAAAGCATTGAATTTGTACTCTTAAGAGCAATATAGAATTCCTTTTTTTTTTTATATAGCCTTGCCCATTTTAAGTATTATCCGTTTTTATAATCTTTGTTAATTTTACAGGAGAAAAATGATCATTTTCTTTCAAGATTCATTTTTGGGTATAATGTAATGACTCCAAACATTTTGATGACTACTGAATATTCACCTCTCAGCTGTATACAAAGTGTTTTAGCGGTGCATTTGGGCATTGCTGGGAAAGTATTTATTTACTCAAACTGGACATTGAGGGTGATCCAAGAACAAATTATGAGAGGAGAAACCCCAAACTATCTTTTTCATTTTTGTAATTAGCAATATGAACACAATAAAACACAATAAAAATGAGTAACAGATATAATTTAAAATGTAGTTATAGGATTTACAAATGTAAAAGAGTAAAGTAGTCCCATTCCTTCCCCTATACACAAAAAATAACTCATTTGGATCATAGACCTAAATGTAAGAGCAAAAAACTATAAAACTCTTCGAAGAAAACCTAAGGGTAGGTCTTTGTGACCTTGAGTTAAGCAAAGCCTTCTTAGGTAAGACATCAAACTGACAAATGACAACAGAAAAAATAAATTGGATTTTATCAAAACTAAAAACTTTTGTACTTCAAGAAACACCATCAAGAAAGTAAGAGCCAACCCTCAAAAGGGTATTTGCAGATCATATATCTGATAAGGAACTTGTATCCAATATATATAAAGAACTCTTACAATTCAATAATAAAAAAGACAAATAAACCAATTTAAAAATGAGCAAAGGATCTGAATTAGGCATTATCCAAAGAATATATATTAATAAGCACATGAAAAGATGTTTAACATAGTCAAAACCACAATGAGATAATACCTCAAACCTTCTAGAATGGCTATAGTAAAAAAAAAAAAAGATAAAAACAAGTATTGGTGAAAATGTGAAAAAGTCAGAACACATGTAAAAATGAATATAAAATGGTGCAACCACTTTGTAAACAGTTTGGCAGTTCCTCAAAATGTCAAATATAAAGTTACCACATGACCTAGCAATTCTACTCCTAGGTATACTAGTATATCAAAAAAAAACAAACAAAACCCCCACAAAAATTTGTCCACACAAACACTTGTTCATAAATGTTCATAGCAGCATTACTCACAGTAGCTGAAAAGTGAAACACCCAAATGTCCATCAACTGATAGGTGGATAAGTAAAATGTAATATCTACACTAATAAACGAGAAACATGCAAATCGACCGTACCTCTGCTATGCCCACAAACCACGCCCACCAGCCAATCAGGAGTGAGTGTGCAAATTAACCCAACCAAGATGGCGGCGGCTACAGAGCTAGAGTGAGCAGGAGGCTTGAGTTGCCTCAGCAATGGAGGAAGCCAAGCTTCCCCTGACCTGGCCTCTGCTCAAGGCTACAAAGTTTCAATTATAGAATATAAATAAATCCCAGATACTTGCTTCCAGTTGGCCCTGGCCTCCGCTCAAGGAGGCACTGAAAAGAAAAAAAAAAAGAAAGAAAGGAGGGGCTGGGAGCTTGGGTCGCCGGGGGGTGATCAGGCCAGGATGGGTCGCCAGTTGTGGGTGATCAGGCTGGTGGGGGACAGGGCCATTGGGGGTAAGAAGACCAGCAGGGAGGCCAGTTGGGGGTGATCAGGACAGTGGGAGGGGCAGTTTGGAGTGAGCAGGCCAGAAGGGGGGCAGTTGGGGGCGAGCAGGCCAGTGGGGAGGGAAGGTGGGGGTGAGCAGGCCTGCAGGGGGGGCAGTTGGGGGTGAGTAGGCTGGCACGGGGGGCAGTTGGGGGTGATCAGGCTAGCAGGGGGGCATTTGGGGGCAAGCAGGCCAGCAGGGGGGGCTGTTGGGGTGAGCAGGCTGGCATGGGGGGCAGTTGGGGGTGATCAGGCTAGTGGGGGGGCAGTTGGGGGCAAGCAGGCCAGCAGGCAGAGTGGTTAGGGGCAATCAGGCAGGCAGGCAGGCAGGTGAGTGGCTGGAGCCAGCAGTCCCGGATTGTGAGAGGAATGTCTGACTGCCAGTTTAGACCCAATCCCTGTAAACCGGCAGTAGGACATCCTTCGAGGGGGTCCCAGATTGGAGAGGGTACAGGCCGGGCTGAGGGACACCTGCCCCCATGCACGAATTTCATACACCGGGCCACTAGTAGTCATATAACAGAATATTATTTGACAGTAAAAAGGAATGAAGTACTGATACATGCTATAATATAGATGAAACTTAAGTACATTATCCTAAGTGTAAGAAGCCAGTCACAAAAAGCCACATATTGTATGATTCCATTTATATGAACTATCCAGAACAGGCAAATCTACAGAGAAAGAGAATAGATCAGTGGCTGTTTAGGGCTGAGGGAATTGGGAATGGGGGCGGGAATGACTACGGGGAGTGACTACTAATGGGTATGAAGCTGCTTTTTGGGGTGATGAAAATGTTTTAAAATAGATTATGGTAATGGTTGCACAATTCCATGAAGATACCAAAACCCCTTGAAATGTATGCTTTAAATGGGTGAATTGTAGGATATGTGAACTGTGTCAATAAAACTGTTAAAAATATATAGCAGTAATATGTAGAACTGTGTCATAGACATTATCTTTGTATTTCACCATTGCTAATATTTAATTTTTTAATTTGAAAAAAAGTATTGATATTTTTGGAAGCATGCTTTTTGTATATTATGTTCTACCTCTGACAATTATGAAGTGCTCATATTAATAAAAATAATTATGTTACCGACTTTGAGTAGCTGCCATTAGACAGTGCTCAAGATCGGATAAGCCTTATTACTACTGTTCTCTGTGTGAAACATAACTTTCTAGGCAGACTCAGCTTTTTCTTCCTCAGGATAGGAAGGCACAGGCATATTCAATTTTAGTAAAATAATCTTACCGACTATCTGTGGGGACCTTTTTGATGTGAAATTAAATTGTGGCACAGACAGAGATTTTATTACATTTACATGGACCCATAAAATAACTTTTATGGTTCCCAGTGGTGCAAATCCTCCTTAATTTTGTTAATTATTTCCCCCCAGTTATCCTTAGCCATGTCTGCTAATTCAGTATTGATCTTGATACTAAGATATGTTATGATCTCAGAAATTCACTTGAGTCCCCACTGATGAAAAGAACTAAGAAAGCAGATTTTACCTGAGGTAATGTTTTGGATAGATTCCAATTAACATTATAACTGAGGATGACAATGCCCTTCCCCCCTCAATGTCCTTCCCCATGCCCCCTGACTTGCTGCTCAGAGCTGGGCTTATAACCCAGACCAGGGTGTTAGGGTCTGTCCCAGAAAAGTCTGAGGAGGAGAGGGCACTCACCTTTGATTTGCCTCCTATATTTGGGTGTGCTCATTCCTCTCTTATTACCCACACCCTCTCACCAGCATTTCCAGCTCTTCAGGCTGAACCGGGAAAATAATGTTTTTCTGGTTGTTTCTACTCTTTTCTGTATTAATCCGTCCCAGTTAACCTACTCACACTGTAATTAGAATTTTCTGAAGAAAATGTCTTAAATTAGCTGTTCTTAAATGCACTATTCAGCAAGTAATTTATTACTATTGATAGTTATATTACTGATGTTTTTAAATGATTTGATTAAAAAAATAAACGAGAACATGTTCAAGGTTATCTTCTCATTCTCACTTGTCTCTGGATTCTGAGTGGGGGAGGGTGCAGTTACCGCTAACACAGTGGGGACTGGGTATAATTCTCTGTCAGGAGGCAGCTACCGCTGATTGCCGATGGACCTTACTAGTTGGTTCACTTTACTGTACAAAGCATTTGTTGAATGCCTACTATGTACAAAGCATTAATCTGAAATTAGTTGCTTGTTTGAACTAAAACTTCAATGTATCTTTAATTTCTGGGTCATCCAATTCTGTTTTATGATACATAATTATATAATGGAGGCCTCTTGTGAATCTCAATTCTTTCATTAACTTACCTCATTTAACTTATTAGATACCCATTTATAGCTTTGTAAAATGTACCGTACTTAAAAGTAATAACTTCAGTCCTTAAAAATATTTTAGAATTCATTCTTTTCATTGAAATTAAACTAATTTCTCCTTTCTCCTGTCTATTATTTTGAAATATTGAAGTTATGCTACTTGGGTTCTTTTGTCTTGTTTCTTTCTTTATTGTATTATCAGTTCCTAAAGGGTATCAATCAGGTGGTGTAACTTGGAACACACACTTGATTCACAGTTTCAGACTCTGATTGATGATGGCAGCAATTAACCTGCTTAATATTCCCTCCCACTCCACCAAGTTATAAGAATGAAGTGGTGTGTGTGTGTGTGTGTGTGTGTGTGTGTGTGTGTGTGTGTGAGTGAGAGAGAGAGAGTGTGTGTGTGTGTGTGTGTGTGAGAGAGAGAGAGAGAGAGAGAGAGAGAGAGAGAGAGAGAGAGAGAGAGAATGGGGTGTATTGCCCTAACAGAAGCCAAGTCCAAGTCCAAGGTGTTCCGTGATGTTGGCAGAATTTGCCCTCACCCCGACTAGCTTCACTCTTTTCCCTCCTGGATGATATCCTCTGGTCTCCCACTTCAGTCACCTGTGGCTCTCTTCCTTATCCTGTCATTAAATTGCTCTCGTATACTGCATTTATACAAACTTATATAGAAAAACACTTTTATTGTTTTATGTATTTATTTTTAATAGGCAATTATTCTTATCACTCATGCTTAAAAAACCATTCCAAAAGTTAGTGGTTTAAAACAACAACAATTTATGATTATTCACAATTCCACCATGTGGACAGGCTCAGCTGGGTGGTTCTGGGGGCTAGAATGCCTGAGATGGCTACTTCACTCACCCATGAGGTGCCTCCACAGGGATGGCTGGAACAGCTTGGGGCTGGCTGGGCCTCTCTCTCTCCTGATGGCCTTTCTACATGACTAGCTGGGCTTCCTCACAATTCTTGGAGAAATTCTAATAGGAAGGAAGCAGAAGCTGCTAGTCCTCCTAAAGGCTACGGGTGGATCTACCACAAAAACACTATCGCCAAACATTTTTACAAGGCCAGCCCAGATTCAAAGGGTGGGGTGCGGGGAGGGGGAATAGACTCCATTTCTTGATTTGAAGATGGTCTTACATGTATAGGGGGAGAACAGAATTGGGAACAGCTAGCTTGCATATGGTATAAAATTAAAATAGTACAACAGTGTACATAGTATAAAGTAAGGTTTTTGTGTTTTTTAAATTGATTTTAGAGAGAGAGGAAGGGAGAGGGATAGGGAGATAGAAACATCAATGAGAGAGAAACATAAACATCGATTGGCTGCCTCTTGCACACCTTCTGCTGGGGATGGAGCCTGAAACCCAGGCATGTGTCCTGACTGGGAATCAAACCGGCAACCTTTTGGAGCATGGGTTGATGCTCAACCACTGAGTCACACCAGGTGGGCTGAAGGTTTTTTTTTTAATATTCCTGCCCATGAGACACCAGGTAAAAACCACTGTTATGCTTCTTGAGTATCCTTCCAGAAATATTCTGTATGTAGACAAGCAAATGCTCATATATATATATATATATATATATATATATATATATATATATATATTTCTTACATCAATGGTGTGTGTTATATATTTTTATCCTAATGTCTAGTCTCCACACTTCACTCATTTATTTAATTGGTCATCTGGAGGTAGTTCTGTTCTTTGTAGTGGCTACACATATTTCTTTGATGAATATTTAGCTGTTTCTGAATTCTCATTGGTGACAATATTGCTTCAGTGAATATAACTCTGTGTGTGTGTGTTTGTGTGTGTGTGTGTGTGTGTGTGTGTATTTAAAAAATGTAAGTTTGTCAAAAAGAAAAAGTCCTATAAGAAGTACTGCTGGGTTACATAATATTTGCATAGACAATGTTATTAGGTCAATAACTGTAAAACTAGTGGGAGGGACCTCTAAGTCAATGATTCTCCAGTAGGGAGTGTGTGGGTGTGGAAAGCTTTGTCCACCACACCTGACCCTGCCTCACCTCGAGGAGACTCTGGTCCAGCCACCTGTGTTTACAACACTACCTCCCTTGTCGCACACTGAGAACTACTGCTGTAGACCAACTGCCCGTTGGCAGATAGGCATCCTGCAGGTCTGCGTGCCTGACGGGCCTGTGGGTACCCCATCGCACTGTGAACAGATTGGTCTTCTCCCAAGCCTGCCAGCCAACGAGCAGTCACTGCAGGCTCAGGCTTGCTCAAAGGCTGTCCTGTGAATCACTAGACCCCAAAGAGCCTCCCCTCTCTGCAACAGAAAAGGATCCTGTCTTCAAGCACGTCTGGGACCACTGCATCCTACTATCAGCCAGTCACAGGCCCCCATTCACAGTCAGCAATGGCGAGCAGACTCAGGAACCCGCTCCCAAGAAACCTGTTTGACAGTTTAAGTGAAGGAATGAATTTAACCCGCCTGCTTCCTAATCCAATTGGACCACAGCACCCTGTTTTTGTGACACCTGTTTCTCTAAGCGTCTCTGGAACCAAGTTTTCTGAGAAACATGCTTCGGGAAATGGTGGTGCAGAAGAGAGGTGCTTGGACGGGGAAAGGGGCTCTGCACCACCAACTCTATCATCTTAAAGAAGTCAAAAATCACTCTGGGGCCCGGGCAGTGGCCTTGTCTGTGTTTTTGTTTTGTTTCATTGTCCTTCCAGCACAGAGGAGCTCCTCTTTCAGCTTCCCTCACTGGAGGCGAGGCAGGATGTGGCTGACAGGGGACAGTAAAGTGTGACCTGTTTTCTTGTTCCTTGGAATTCTTATTCCTCGGTCCTTCAGGTCGGTGTATGCTGGTGGAAGTGGATATGAGGGGTCTGGTTGGGCTTTTTTGCTCAAGTCTTTTTGTTCCTGCTGTCATCATCCTGACCACCCCTTCCCAATGCATTCCCACTCTCAGATACGAAAAAAAGCTGCAGAGTTGGGCAGGAGCCAGGCTAACCTCAGATGAGTTCATAGCAGGCAATGAATATATCTAACTGTATTTTTGCCACCTCTTTTCTGGATAAGCCATAAACACATTTTGTGCTCAGGGAAAAATGATCTGATATTCCTATATCAAATTCATATAACCTTTACAAATGAAAACAGATCTTCAAACCAGGTGCAGTGTGATTTTTTTTGACTCTTTACTGTCTCCAACTGAGATGCTTTACATATACTAATCTAAAGACAATGAATCCTAAGCTGGTTTCGTGAGTGTAAGTTATTCCAGCCCTGAAATGAAGGGGCTGCTATGTGTCAGAACACACAGATGCATAGGCAACCAAGAGCTATCTAGCTAAATATCTTTTTTTATTAATCGGAGCTTCAGAGGTAAAATCTCCTTCTCGGGGACATCAAGGTGATTTGTGACACTCTCTACACACCTTTATATTTGCAAGCCAATGAGTACATCACACCAATCTCTCGTTTTCTCATCAGTGGCAGACATAAAACACAGGTAATCTTCATTTTATTCAGATGTTTCAATTAACTGTGAAAACCCCTTGGCTTATCCTATATAATAAAAGCCCAGCGACCATAACAGCAGAACGACCAGAAGGACCCCTCAACCAGTCACTATGAGGTGCACTGACCACCTCTTGGTCCTTTTCCCCAGACAGCAGGCTCTGATCGCCAATGGCAAACGGGGATCTAGGGTGGGTGGCGGGGGATGCGGGTGGCACCAGCCCAAGGCCCCCATTCTGCCAGTTGCCCCACACTAAGAGGGCGACCGGCGGCGGGGTGGGGCCGGCAAGTGGGCAGGAATGGCCAACCTCTTGGTCCCTCCCCTGGCCATCAGGCTCCCATCACTGGATGGTGAACGAGGAACCGGGGTGGGTGGCGGCGGGGGTTGGGGCTGGCTGCTGGCATCCGGGGAAGATGGCCCTGATCACAGGCTTGGCCTGGGGACCATACCCATGCACGATTTCGTGCGCCGGGCCTCTAGTGTTATATAACGTATGTAAGTACTTCATTTTCTTTCAGTTTAAGCATCAACTAGAACACACACTTAAAATCTTCCTTTAGAATTTGATACACTTAAATGGTCTATCGGACTGTCCTAAAGACAAAAGGAATGAACTATAAGGACACCTGAGATCTACCTTTTACCTGTCTCCCCAGGTGTTGGACTCATGATTTAGAAAGGCAGGACCTATTTTTATATTCACCAAGAATACAGGGGCCTGAAATGGGAAATCCAAACACATTGTTTCCTAAAATTGTTTTATTTTATTTTATTTAAAAAACACACATATTTTTATTGATTTCAGAGAGGAAGGGAGAAAGAGAGCGAGAAAAATCAATGATGAGAGAGAACCATTCACTAGCTGCCTTCTGCATACCCCACACTGGGGATCGAGCCCACGACTTGGGCATGTGCCCTGACCAGGAATTGAACTGTGACCTCATGACTCATAGGTTGAAGCTCAACCACTGAGCCACAATGGCTGGGCTTTGCACACGTTGTTTTAAATGCAAGTCCCTTGATTACTTTTTAAAATCCTTAGCACATGCAAGAAAGTGCAGCCATTTAGTGAGTTGTTCTAAGTTAACCTGCAAGGTATTTACAATCTTTTTTAAAAATATATTACTTTTAAAATAAAAGATTTTTCAGCATCCCAAACAGTAGGTGGTAAATAGTAGTTGCGACTAGAACCAACTCGTATGGCCTTTCTAAAATCAGCTGTGACAGAGCAGTGAGAGGTGCCGCCTCCCCTTGCCATCATTATGAAGATGTAATTCTGTTACAATTATTTAATCCCAACGGCATTATTACACCTGTTCAGCAGTTTTCAACCATTCACTAAAATGATGTACAACTCCACTGTGATAAATCTCAGGGTGATTTTTTAAATTAAAGTTTCTTTAAAAGTATTAAGGATGGAGGCTGATGAATTTAAATAAATGTTTGGGGAAACGACATAAATAATCTTATGAATAATGTGTTGTCTCAGAATTTGCTCTTTCACATGTCTGAACTGTGCATAACCTTGAGACATGATTGCAGAATTTTGAAAAATCATTTGCCATATAGATCAGATGAAAGGATAATGGATTCATAGAATGTCAGCACTGGAAGGGAGCCTAAAGAACATCTACTTCAGTGCCTCTTGAACCTTGGCATGCGTTTGGAGATTCACCTGCAGGGCTTGTTAAAACAGACTTCTGGGCCCCACCCTGAGAGGTTCTGATTCCCTGGGTATGGGTAGGGCTTGAAATTTTGCATTTCTTTCAAATTCCCAGGTAATGTTAATGCTGCTGGTCCAGGGACCCCACTTTGAGAATTAATCCAATTCACTTTATGAACAAGGAGGCCACGGCCTGGAACCTGCACTCAGACTCCTCTACCAATTAGGGGAAACACAGGTAACACCACATGTGCAAGGTTGGGGCATGGAGAAGACGGTGCCCAGAGTCATGGTAACAAACAAAGCTTGGCAGTCTGGCAACAGCAGACACCTCAGACTGATGAGGGAATGGAGTGCCAGACATAATTATAGTGCACAGCAAAGGAACTAGAAACTTGAAGTCAGATACTGTTTGAAGTTGCAAGACAGTAAGTGATCACCATGGTGGGGTGGGGTGGGGATTAGAAGTAACTCCTAGGAAGTTCAAGATTATCTCAAACACAATGCTTACTCATTTCAGAAAACCACATCCTATCTACTTAGGAGCTCAAGATCAAGATCTGGAAGTCAACCTGTTTCCTCTTTTCCCTCATCTCCCACATCTAATCTATCGGCAATCCTGTCGTTTCCCTCTAAAATATATCGCAAACCCATCCACTTCTCTATCTCCAAAAGTACTTCCACCTTAAGCCCCTGTAATGTCCTCTACTCTTGGTGCCCTATAATTCATTCCTCATCCTCCTGCGGCCAAAGTCTTCCTTTAAAAACAAATTCAATCACACCACTTCCATGTTAAAACCCTCCCATGGTTTTCCATTGCATCTAGAACACTATCCAGATCTGTTATCGTGGTGTATAAGGCCCTACCTGACCTGGACTCTGCTTATCTCTCTGACTGCAACTCCTATCACTCACTGCCTTCTTAACTTCAGTCATAGTCCCCATTGTGTTCTGAGAACATACCTGCATGAGGGCCTTTGCACCAACTATTCCTGCTTCCTTGAATGTTTTTCCCTAGATCTTCACCTGGCTGACCCCTTTTTAGCTAGAACTGAGGGATAGGTTGAGGGGTATAAGGAGAACTTATTTTAAAACATTTATATGAAGATGAAGAGTTATCTATACTAATAAAAGTGCAATATGCAAATTAGACCACACATCCTTCCAGGCGTCCTTCTAGATGACCTTCCAGATGAAGCAGGGGCTGCGAGGGAAGCCCGGGGTCCCAGGTGCCAGAGGGAAGTTGGTGCCAGCAGCCAGGGGAAGGAAGGCCTACTCTTGCAGAATTTTGTGCATCAGGCCTCTAGTATTAATATATTATTCACCCCTTTATTGTTAGTAAGAATGTATATATAGGAATTTTTTTTCAAACTCACAGTATATTCAAGGATATATTTTCCATAAATATATTTATAAGAAAAATAGATCTATAAGAAAAATGTGTTCATTGGCAGTTAGCATCTGGATATTCTTTTTTTCTTGGTCAGTTGTTCAGGCTTGGTCAGAGTTGCTTCCTGTTCTCAGTGGGAGCTCTCTGCTCCTGAGTTTTCCAAAATTGTTCTAGAATATATTGTTATTGTAGCATCTTGTTATACTTTTAATTCTTAAACTGCCTAATTCTCGGAGTCCTTGCAAATAACAGTACTAGTTTATGCATTGGTCACCCAAGACCCGTAAGTCAGGAACTTGATCAAAACCACTGAGCCAAATACTCTGGCTTAAGATTTGGGTTGGAAGGTGCGAACACAGAACACAGGGTTATTGCTTTACTGCCATTTTCAGGGTGCCGTTGAAAAGCCTGCTAGGATAGGGATGCAGTTGGCAGCATCACCTCTCAAATAGTCTAATTGAACACTCTGATACCACATTTAGAGCAAACTGCCATTCTCATTGCCACTGCCATGGGAGGAACCAAGTTCCTCCACTGTGAGTACTGTGGAAAAGGCATCTCAGATAGAGGTGTGAGCCACCCCAAAGAAGTGAGCAGCAAAAATCCAAACTGATCCCATATAGTACACATGTGTTCAGTTCTAATGACGGTTTATATGCTCTATACAATGTGGTTATAATGAGATCTTAAGTCATAGTTAATGTCCCATAATTAAAGTCCACTTTGGTTACATACGTTATAGACTGTCTTCTCTGGCATTTTAAGGAAAAACTAATTAGAGTTTTGCTTAGTTCTCAGCAAAGGAAATAAAACCTTTTCCTTTAAAAATCCTGAACGTTTGCATGTTCCTCTACTTAGATTTGCATGATTTGCAGTTACCATCTGAAATAAACAGCTTGACCTGATTGATTAGGTTAGTCTAGTTTTGTGAAGCTTGCGTGTCCTCTTTTTTGGTTATTTCAGTATTTTGACCAATTTGCTAGAGATGGGAAAGGAGAAATAAAAGAAAAAGAAAGTGAAACCTGAGATTTTTGTTCTAATGTTTAAAAGGTTGGTAAGAGTTTAGTGTGCATTTGTATGAATGTGGTTACATCTGTCTAAAGATGGGCAACTAAAGCAGCCTGAAGCGGAACAATGTGTAAATGTGTGCACTGGTGATTATAAGAGAAAGAGAGAAACTGATTTCACAGACATTATGGCTTTTTGTAAGGATTTGAGAAAAAGTGACTTGATCTTCCCTCAGTTACTTTTTTTATGGGGGCAGGGTGAACAACTACTCTGACGGCATGACTTAGAGCATACAAAGACTCAAGAAGCCTACATCTAAGGAAGAGATTTTTAACCTGCGGTTTACAGGTCCCTTGGGATGGTTTTGTAACCCTTTCAAAATTGTACACTAAATTTTCAATGAATGCGAATAAGTGTATTTTTTCTGAGGAGCAGATGTATAACTTTTATCAGATCCTCAAAGGAATCTATGGCTCATAAAGTCTAAGCCCCTCCCACGGAACCCAGTTTATGTAGTAACTGGATGATAGGATTGGGGTACCCAGAGTCCAACAAAGTCACTGACAAGGAACCTAATTGGTTGAATGGAGTTATTTGGGTGGACAGACTGACGGCAGTGAATTCCAGCATAACGTGAAGATCTGTTACTGGTTGCACCCTCTCTCCAGGGCAGGGATTTATGAAGGCAGGTATAAGAGCTGGGCGTCTTTTCATTAAATTGAGGTGGGAAGAAGACCGATACACTGACCAGACAAACACTAGAAATATTAACTGAAGCAAAGCCTCCAGCTGACCTCAGACAACAAAGAGAAGTAGTCAGGGCGACCCAGAAGGTAGTATTTTGAGCCTAGGGCTTATTTTGCTCTCAAGAGACATAATAGCAAATAGAAACAAATCCTGCAAAAAAATGTAACTGCCTCCTACCAAAGATCCACTGTGGACCCAGCAAAGAAAGAACTGTAGGACCCAGAGCTATCTTCACAGTAACACTATCTTTTCACTTTTAATTTCAGCAAGTGTCTATGGAACAGTTATTACTTAAAGGTACTTTTCACAGCTCTTGTGATAGGAAGATGAATAAAAGACATCCTTATTCTTGATTAAGAATAAAAGCAACAGAATTCCAAGAAAAAGACAATACAGGTGCACCTTGCTTTGTGCAACAGATGAGTCCCCAGAAAGCTGTGTTTAAAGAGAATGGTTATAGATCAAAGTTTATGTCCAATACTAAAGGAAGATGAGGAAGCTGGAGGCTAATTCTCTGGTAAGAAAGAAATCCTTTTTTTGTAAAGCTAATAATGGCATACTTTGGTCTATGTTGTAAATATAGACTTCCATAGATGTGATTTTCTTCAATCATGGAACACCCATACTCATAATATGTGCATATATATGCAGAGAGATTCATCACGATATCCTTAACATTAATTTTCATGTAATTTAAGGACTTGCACTTTCTACTTTGTGAATCTTTCTGTCCTGTAAAGGAAACGAGTTCACTCAACTACACACTATCAAGCAGACAGGTAATCAATCAGTGATCACACATATCAGTTCCAGCTGAGCTCCCGTCTATTGCTGAGATGGTTACAATAACCTCTAACTGTTCCAAGTAAGTAGAAATGGCCTCTTAGACGTTTACACCAAAGGTTCGGACAAGGAGGCTCAACCCGTCAGTGGCAGTAGCATTAGTGTGTTTTTTTTTTCCAAATGTGTCTTTGTCAGCAGTATTTTTAAACATGGGCCCTATCCTGTACTATATTTTATTGCTAAAAGCATCTTCATTCTCTAGTTTCAGGGATAAAAGGCAATTTTTTAAATGTCATGACGGAAGGTAATTTTTCAAGGTTTTCATGACAGGACATAAAATTAGATTTTAAAAATATCCAAAATAAGGCCTTGCTCATCAAGATTAGGATTTTAATTTGTGTTTTAGGACATTTGGGCAAAACTTTCCCCCTAACAATATTGCTAAGTTGACTGAGGAAATATTTTCAGCTTTTACGGAAAATTTACAAACACATGCACACATGCCTTTATTTAAAAGCTGTCAGCTGGCTTCCCTAGTTTTGCCTTTTGAGCAGTTCTCACATGCAAAGCTTATTATTATTTGGAATGCCGATTTCCACAATTCTGTGGGAGTGGGCTTCTAGTGGTTTAACCATGCCAGCTGAAGAGAGAGATGCCTTGTTACTAGGGTATGGTCCCACAGAAGGGGATTTCTTCTTAGGTATTTGTCAACAGCTACCAGTGGCAATTGGGTCAGGGTAGATATAATCGTAGAAGATGGATAAGCTAGGGAGTACTTTCACTCGGATTTTGGAGTGATAACATCATCATCAAGGTCATGCTCTTCACGAGTATATGTGTATATGCTTGGGGGGAGGGGTGCTATAGATTTCTAAAATCTGGCACTCCACATGTTTTTCTTGAATTTTTACTATATTACATAGAAAACAAAGCAGAAAACATGGTTCCTTTCTCAAAGATTGGAGAGGCCAAGTACTCAGGAAAGGCAGAATCCACGCTTCTTTGAGCTGTTACTTTATAAGCTTTATATGTGAAAGCTGTAATAATAATGGTACCTACATACAGGGTTGTTTAGGGATCAAATGAGATAACATGTAAAGAGTTTTATAAGTGCCTGACACATAGTAAGTATTTACTAATACAGGAGTGGGCAAAAGCAGGTTTATAGTTGTGAGTATGGGGAACACAGATTTTATTCTTGTGTTATTATTTATTAACTAGAGGCCTGGTGCATGAAATTCATGCACAGGTAGGATCCCTAGACCTGGCCAGCGATCAGGGCTGATAGGGGCCTTCTGGCTGCCAGCCGGGGCCTCCCTTCCCCAGCTGCCAGCTGCCGGCCAGGGCCTTCCTTCATTTCACGCCGCCCCCTGCTGGTCAGTGCACATCATAGCAAGCGATCAAACTCCTGGTCTCCTGGTTGAACTCCCGCAGGGACACTTTGCATATTAGCCTTTTATATATATAGATTATTGTATTGTTTATTTGTATTACAACTGTAAACCTACTTTTGCCAACCCTTGTGGTATTTTTTAAATAGGAAATGCTTGAGATCACTTAAAAGCATGTAAGAGCAAATGAAAATTAGTATCAAAACAGAAATCTTTAAGAGATGTAAACAAAATATGTGAAGTGATTCAGAGAAGAAAATGCTGTTTGAGCCATAGTAGGAGACCAGAGTGGTTCCAGGAGATTGCAATGGGAGCTGTTTGGGGGACTTGCTTAGGATTCTTCTTCAGACATTTGTGGGTAAGATGATGAAGTCCTAGCTTAGGGTCCTGGATGTGAACAGGATTGATGAGAAAGAGCAGAAACATTCTTTAAATCAAAGAAGTTTCTTCCATAATTTGGAATGCCATTAATTGCCAGAAACAGAAAGAGGCAAATATATATATATTTATAAAGGTTCTTTTTTCCAGGAGCCCTAAGTATTTTCAATGACAAAACTGCTATGTTTCTCAAAGTAGGTCTGGTGGTATAAAGATAGAGTAGTAAATACTTACAGACACTTGTTTCTATCCCACTTACTTCCAACACAAAGCAGGAGAAATATAGATTTAAGGAATGAGAGGAAGTAATTCTATCACAAACATGGGTAGGTATCCTGCTAAGCATGGGCATTGGCGCTGAGCTTCCTGGCAGTCAATGCAAAGGGAAAACAAATCAGCCACGTAGTTTTTCCACCCCAGAGGGAAGGAAGCAGGAACCCTTTTTCTGTCTTTCAAGTCTAAGAAGATGTGATTATAACTAGCTCGCTCCAAGCTTCAGGAAAGGGGCACAAGCTTAAACTTCAGATTTTATTAAGCACTCTCTAAAAATTCACTCCTTACCTGAGTTCTCAAAGGGTTGATTTTTAGTAAAACAAATAAAACACACATTATTAATTATGTATAAATCCTCAAACACATGCCTGTCTAACCCCACATGAACAGTCTATTAACTCCTTTTTCCAGCTTTAGTGAGTTATGGTCCTCATTTTTTAATTTCTGGAAGTGGGAAACAAGTCCATCAGGTGAAAGAGAACAGCTAGCAGGGCGGTTGCCCCTGCCTGGGGGATGGAAGGGGGGGGGGCGGACGGTAGTGGCCAGGACTGAAGGGTCCCAGGCCTCTTAAAGCCCACCAGGGCCTTTCTCCAGCTGCTTCCTTCATCCCAGTGGAACCCTTGGGCAAAGCCAAGTCTCCTTGGAGGAGTGGACTGTTTTCTCCCGCCTGCAGCCACTCTCCCAGGAAGGAGAGGGGGCGCGAGAGAGGGAAAGACGGGAAGAAGCGGGAGGAGGAGAGGGGGAGAAAGAGGCAGCTTTTGTCTTTACACCTCAGCCCCACGTTGGGGTGGAGGTGGGGTGGCAGGGCAGCGTTTTAGCAGCCTGTGTGAGCAGCGCTCTGCCGTGGGAATCTAATTTGACAGAATAGGTAAATAAAATCAACTGTCATCAGCTCCCATTTATTTTACGGGACGAGGTCAATGATTTTCTCTTCTTCTTCTTCTTCTTCTTCTTCTTCTTCTTCTTCTTCTTCTTCTTCTTCTTCTTCTTCTTCTTCTTCTTCTTCTTCTTCTTCTTCTTCTTCTTCTTCTTCTTCTTCTTCTTCTTCTTCTTCTTCTTCTTCTTCTTCTGGCAGCAAATGTAACAGCTTATTGGAAACGGATTTTAGAACGACTCGATAAAGGCAGTTCTGGAAGTTAGTTTGGTTTTAAATGCCCAAATACTATCTATGCATATTCGCAAAAATGCCTCAGTGAAGACTAAGACAATACCTTAGCGAGTACATTCGGGCGTCCTCGCTGGTTCTGGGAATTGGGGCCCCCCCTCCCGCCCACTGGGTGCAGGGCTGGGATCGCACCTGGGGCCAGAGGGGGAGGGGGGTCGGGCGGGCGGTTCGCTTTCTCCTTTCCCCGGCTGCTTCCCTGCCTTCCTTTTGTTTGGTCGCCTTCTCTTTCCCCTTGGTTGTTGATTATTAGTATTTTCCTAGTTTTCCAAACTAATAAGTGCCACTATCAGGCAGTTGGAAGCTCTCGGAGGCTGCAGGCTTTGCCGCTCGGCCTTAATTGATATTGAACGAGCTGCTGGTAGACGGGAACAGGGCCGCTGCTGGATAATTTGCAGTTTAATCAGCGTTTGTAATGAGAGCGGCTGATTAGGGCTGTTGGAAATAAAAGAGAGTTACAAGGAACGTCTGTCAGAGTCCGGTGATAATTCAGGACTAATTGTGGTGATTAGCGCAAACTGGATGACTTTGGGCTTTGCTAATGCAAAGAGAAACGTGCAGGCTCCAGCCAGGGCCCCTCGGAGAACAGGCTCTGGCTGCGCGCAACTTGGCAGAGCCGTTTTCCTACGAGGCGCCGACAGCGCGGGGACCGGCTGGAGGGGGGGGGGGGGCGCCCCCTTTACTGCAGCAGGGCGGGGGCGGGGGTGGGGGGACGGTAGGATCGGTGGCCCAGCACTTTCAAGGGCCAGCCACGGTCGCGTGGACGCCTCTTGCTGCCCCCACCCCATTCCCTTCATCCCATTCTTTCCACCTGATGCCTCCCTCCAGCCGTCCTGGCTCCCGGTCACAGCCCCCACGTGGCCGAGGAGGCACATCCTGCTCTCTCCTTGACCCCCAACTCCTGCCTCCACCCACGCGCGCCTCTGGGGGCGGGGGGTGGGGAGGGAGCCGGGAGCATCGGAGTTGGCAGGGCATTCCGGACTCCCCTCCCCTCCTCTCCTCTCCCCTGTCGCCTCATCTTGCTTCACCTTCTCCGGATCCTCTAGGCCCTCACCTGCCTCTCCGAGAGAGATCTGCTCCCTCCCTCCACCCCCCAAAACCGTTGCCCGCCCCCCCTCCGCCCCCGTGTGTGTCCCGCAGCCGGTGCGACCCGAAGCAGCTGAACTTTCGAGTGCGCGGGGAGAAGAGAACCACCGCTTATAAAAGGCAGGAGTTCTCATTATCGAGGAGTTTCATAACTCTTTAATTCATTTTTAATGATGGCAATAAACATGGTAGTCATTTTGGAACAATGGCTAAAAATCATAGAGCCATTACTGTCCATTAAAACAGTGTTTACAGTTCAATGGAGGTTCACGTGCCCGTAGTCATTCATATTAGCCGGAGGAGAGATTTATGGTTGGAAGAATGGCTCTCTTTTTATTCTTTGGATAACATAAAGCTTGCTGAGCAAATTGTTTTGATTTTTTAAAAAGTTCACTTGGCTTTTAATTGTGTGAATGGGGATTAAATAAGGAGCTGTTGTCTGGTAACTGATTTCTATTTGATCAATAAATCATCAAGTGCCTTAAGTGCTTTATTCACTATCAAATTAAATGAAAAATACTTTAACCTGCGTCTCTGGTGTCAGCAGATAAAGCTAATAATATTTTCCGTTATGTTTCCATTTAGGCATTTAACACAGAAAAATCTACTAGGTCTTGCACTCTGGCTCTCTATTACAGACACCACATTTATCCCACAGATCTACCGACACAGGGAATTCTCCCCATAAAGGGAAAGCTTACTTGCTTTCAGTAAGAAAACCTAACTAGGATTCCTAATACTATACACCAGAATGTCAGTCACCAGCCACAACTAATATGCCTGCACTTGAAAGACCAAGGTGGGTCCACAGGACTTCGGGCCGCAGGGCCCAGGCTAGAAATAACCTTTTACCTAAGTGTTTGCCCTTTTCTCTTTGATTCCAACTCTTAATGCAACAACAAATCTGAACAATAGGCTCAAAGGGACAAATCTCTAGTATTTTCCAGATTTTTCAGTTCCAGATTAGATATTATCTAAGATGATACATTTTACACACAGTCCTTCCCTGCCTTTGGGGAAGCTGGCTGGTCAGAAACACTTCCTCTACTACCTACCTAGAACCAAACCACAGAACTGGACTCTATAGGGTAACAGATACCAAACCATGTTATTTCACATGTTTTACACACACACACACACAAAAACAACACCCACAAAAAACTATTTCCCTTAGTGTATACATTTTGGGAAGAGGTTTGTTTTGTTTTATTATTATTATTATTATTATTATTTTTTTTTTTTTTTAATGCTTGGGGTAACCCGACTCTGGTTTGTAAAGAAAAATTATATTTTAATACAATCGAGTGATATTTGTGAAGTTTAATTGCTAACTTAGCAGCTCGGTCACACCTCCCAACCCATTAAATGATGAAATCTCACCTGGTTAACGAACACAGCACAGTGGCCTCAATGGCGAATGCCTGATTATACAACCAAGCTGCTAATTTACCAAAACCCCCGACCAGGGAGGCCTGGATGGCCACCACTCACTGTATTCATTCGGCAGCTAAGAGAAGGAGCCATATTCCCTGAGCCGCTTCCCAGCTACCGGCAGAATGAGAAATGTAAAATTAGTGGAGGTGTGTGCATGAAGGGAGCCGAGCAATTAGCAAGGCGCGGGCGCCCGCTGGCCCGGAGAGGTTCGGGGAGGGCGAGTGGGGAGACCAAGGCTCCAGGGCAAAGGGCTCCCGATTCCTCGCAGCCTGCGGTCTGCAGGCCTCAGCAGCGGCGAGGTCAACGCCTGTGCAGCAGCCCCCGCTGCAGCCGCGCCCAGTTAAGAACAATGCCGCTTCCTACCAGCTCTTGGCAACGTGCACCTTTCCGCGATTAGATACCCACCAGGGCTCCAGACTCAGGACGCGCCCTGGAGCGCGCACACTTTGTCTTTCCGTTTCTCCCCAGTTTGGCTCGACAAAATCATGTTAAACATCCAAACACTGCAAACGCAACAACCGGTAATGTTGCTACCAACGAGGACATCGATTTTAGAGGGAGGGGTCTGAAGCTTCTAAGACTTCCCTCGTCCCTCCGCCTAGTACTCCATCTGCATTCCCTCCTCGGCCCCATCTCCCCAGCTCCTACTGCAGTGCTGGGCGTGCGACCCGGTTCCCTCCGCCCAGGGTGGGGATGAACATAAACTGGTATTTACAACAGGAGTGTGCGCATGCACCTCTGCCTGTGAGGGCAGGTGTCTTTTTAGATTCTGTTAGATGCAAGTTGAATTACCTGCATTTGTGCAGGTTCCAAAGCCATTTTGCAGCCGGGCTGTAGCTCTGAGATTGGATGGGGGTGCCAAGGAGAAAGCCCCTCTTCAGGGGCTTCACGGCTATTTTGACTTCCTTTTTCCAGCTCCAGGTGGCAAACCCAACCTTTCCCCCCTCCCAGCCTCCCTTAAAACCAACCAAACAGCTCGCAAACCCTTATTTATTTGTTTGTCTGTGGTTATTGCCCATGTTATTAATTGCACCCGGGCCTTCCTTGCTCTTTGAGAGAGCAGCGGTATAAATTGGCTCTAATAAATATTAGCCGCTAGATTAGGCGAGGTGAAGCTGGCACCGCGCTCTATTTTCGACCTGTAGCCTCTGCGAAGCCGCCAGTTCTGCGCCAGATTAGCCCCATCCATCCAGTGTCAATGGTTGTCTTGTTGAGAAAATCAGTGAGTAAACAGGGCTGACAGAGAGGGGGCCCAGCTGATTACTCATACAAATAGACTGCAAACTCCTTCAGGAGAAGCTGTTTCCAGAGATGGGTTTCTCGCATTGACAAGGCTGCTTCTCCCAGGATCCTGTGTCCTGCTGTTCCCACTTTGTCCTCCATCAATCACACAATTGTGTCCGGGATGTTTTATAGAGTCACTTAATATCCCTGCCTTCATCTCTATTCACTTAGAGAATCATCTGCCATCAGGGCTAAAGGCTTTCTGCAGGATGGGACTGGCGACACCCGGGCAACAATAGCTCTGGTGGAAGCAGGACCCCGAGCCCTTTCTGATGCTAATAGAAGAGCCCCAGGATGTTCCAGTGCAAGGCGGCCGTTATTGAAATCGGCCATTAGCCCTTTGTCCACTGCATTAAATTATCCCCTGGGCTAGTCCATGATAGGGGTGTGGAGGCCACAATAAGTTTCCTTTAAAAATTATTTATTTCCCCCTAAAATGGTCTCTGGACTTGAGAGTTTATTATAATGTAAGTCATGCATAAATGCTCTTTCTCTCTTCTTTATAAAAAGGGGGAAATATTTTCAGGCTCAAGTATATAGAGTGATTTTGGCCTTGATTCACTTTCTCCTATTATTTGCAGTCCTCTGCCCCAGCACGACACCCCCTCCCCCAATTCAACTCTCTGCTTTTAGCCCACCTATCCAATCCAGATAGGGAAATATTAAATGAAATTTAGTTTTAGTCTAAACTCACAGCATCTTCTAAGCAGAAAATTTCTACAAATAAGAGGCCAGCTGGATACAAAAATCACATTTTACGGGGGAATTTTAAAGACAGAAGAAAGAATTACAAGGTATCACTCTTTAAGTGGCTCGTCTACAAATTAGATTGCTACACAATTAATCAGAAAGTTAATTAATGAGCAAGTTACTAATTAGGACATTTAAAACCAGTGTGTTTATAGTGCCTTAGTTAAAAAAAATAAAAAGTCCCTGTAGTTAATTGGCCCACACACTGATCTCATAACTGGTAGTGGAGGTTAAAATATCACAGATGTATTATTTATTATGTATAAGTTCTAATTATGTCACCACTGCATTCCATACTCCATAACTGTCAGAATTTTACAGTTAATTGAAAAGGCTGGCATTAGGAAAGGATAATCAGATTAGTATATGAAAACCACTAAGTATATCTGCAGGTCTGAGAGTACTTGCATTTACTTTTTTCCTGCTTAGGGACTTCAGGAAGGGTAGTTACTTACCTTTTCTGACTGGTCACCGGGAGTTCAAGCTTTCAGATCCTCCCTTTTATAAACTTCCATAGAATTTAGGGCTCACTTAGGAGAATTAGCTTAGGGCTGAAAATTGAGGGGCAGAATTAGGTTTTAGACTTTGAACTCCTGAAGTTTGACCCTTCACTGAAGTGGAGCAATATGCCCAAAGAGCAACATCTTTTTTAAAAAACACACCCACCCACATATTTAATACTATAGTTTACATTACAACCTGGGTCTCCACTGAGAATTTTGAGAACATTTGCAAAGGACAAATGCCAATAATTTCATTAAAAAACAAGGACACGATCAGGTGACCTGAACATTCCCTCTGTTTGCTGTATTTTCCACCCGGCTAGTCCCTGGGGCATTTGCCCTCCTGAAAGGCTCAGGGCCTCTAAGCCCTCTTTCCCGTCACACTTTCTGTGGCCACCTGAAATCCAGGCCCTTTGCTACGCTTTGGAAGGGAAGGCAAGTTTTAACGCTGCTCCAGTCTAAAGGAGTAGAATACCCATAGCCCTCCTTTTCCATTGTGTCAATCAAAGCCCTAAACCAACCAGGCCCCTAGGCTGAGACTACTGGGAGGGTCTGCCCTTGCCCAAGGCTACCCTCCACTCCCCAACAGTGATCTTCTCTGGACATGGACAGGGGTGAGGAGCTTAGTAGAATGGAGAAGGGGGCGGGGGAGGTGGGGCTGCCCTAGAAAATATGCTTTTGTTCCCCAGGCCTTGGGTTTCCCACATCCATCTCTCTTTGGAATTGGTACCACCCAATTAACAAGTTGCAAGGTGTTCTAGGTTCTTCAAAGGGAGAAAGGAGGACTCGGAAGCCAAAGAGGGACTCAGATATAGGCTTTCCAGAGGGAAGTCATGCCCCATAAACAACCAGCTTTGATCTTTAGCCACAGGGGAAGGTGGCAGCATACATACACACACACACACACACACACACACACACACACACACACACACCACACACTCAGGTTACCCCAGCGAGGAGAACACATATAGGTAATTTTAATGAAAGAGGTTCCTGTACCACATTATTAGCAATAAATCTACACCATTCTTTGTTGGTTAAAATCATTATGATCATCATCGCTATCATTACTGAACTCATTATTCTTGTGTTACTATCAGAGTAGATTTATGATAATACCCACCATTACGCCTGAGTTAAAGAAGGTGTAAAGGTTTGATTAATAGCTGCTTTCATGTTTTAATACTCGACATTTTCTCACATTTTTTTCTAAATAAGGACCATGATAATTACAGACTGTAATTACTGCTTTTGTTGGGAGTGTTTAATTAGCCACATATGCATTGTTCTTTAAGGAAAAAAAAAAGGGAAGAAAGAAAGACTGGGTTTGGGAGCAGGGCCCCAAGTCCAGGCTGGACTGAATTTGGTCAGATCACTGCTGGGGGCTTTGGCAAACTGAGAGAGAGGTTTGCAGCTCTGCCCCATGCTACCTGCCCTGAGTACTGTTTTGAATCAAACTATGTGAAGTTGGAAATGAAATATTCAGAAAGGTTTACAAGGAGGGGTGGCTGCATGCAGGTATCTGGGATTAGTTCCTCAAGGGGCAACTCTATGACAATAGTAACGCCTCCAGCTTGCCTGCCCAGCCTCAGGTTTTGTGGGGCAGATCTGTGTGCTCCGGGCATAAGGGCATAAAACTGCCGGAGCCTTGTCTCCTCCCGCCCAGCAGACGCCTGGCCTGTGACCGGCCCCACATCAGTCATCCTCCCGAGCTGAATTAGCCCGGGAGCATCCCCGGCCTCTGGGCTCCCAGACTATCTGTCCCTTAAAGGTTACACGCTGCCGTGCCTCGCTTTGTCTTCCTAGTGCCCTTTCCTGGCAAAAATGGAGACATCACATCCTTGCCCAGCCCCGGCTCAGTATTTATGAAGGTTTTCTGACAAATAGGCAGGCTTGCCACGCATGGGTGACTGCCTTCATT
>NC_137073.1:73674408-73684408 GCF_951640355.1 Cnephaeus nilssonii | reverse complement strand
CATTTTAAAAGAGAATTAAAACAGAACCCCATAATACTCCATCTCCTTTGTAATAAGTAATGGTTTTCCCCCAAGTGTTTTGTTGCAAATATCCTGCATTTTTAATCAAAACCCATAAAAAATGTCATCCTTTATGTTTCTCGAATGTAACAGTTTAGATACTCCCTTAATTTCTATAGATCTTGATGCATAAAACTGCCCCAAACAGACTCATAGTGGAGAACATGATATCCAGCTTTGCAGTTAAGTGCTCTGTAAAACTGCTCTACTTGTGAACATTACTTTTGCTGGGAAGGACTTTCTTATCTACATGGAAGTGGGTAATGTGAGTGTCTAACAGGCTATAAATGCTTAAGTGTTTTGTTTCACAGTGCATTTTCAGTAAAGGTCAAAATAAATTCATCCTCCTTTAATGCAGTATTTATGTTTGTTCAGGGTTTGGAATAAAATCACCATCAAAAATCCATATAAAAAAAACTGAATATGGGAAAATGGGAGCTGTGTTTTTGGCTTGGTTTTTTATGGATGGAAATCTATCATTTGAGGATGGAAACAAACCAATTAGCTACTTAAAATCTTATTGGGACAATGCAAAAGATATTATTTTACTAATATTTAAGAGGAATTAAATAGGCCCTTTTCAATTTTAATTTAAATATTCTTGGAAATAGATGACCTTGGTGTTCAGTGATCAGAAAATTGGGCTAATAATATCCTTGCCCACCTCCCAGGGTTTTAATAAAAGATTAACAAGAATATTCCTTATTAAGTCTCCTATGTTGTATTATTGTTGATATCATCATCATCATCATCACGATCATCATGATGTCATCATATTGCTGTGACATTATTCAGCTAAGATGTAAATAAGAATCTTGAGGACAAGGTTGAAAATTAGCCCAGACCTCCCTTGATGACAGTGTGAAAAGAAGCAGGTCATTCACGTTTCCTTTTAGCTTGATCAGTGTTCATCATGAGTGGAGTCATTGTCAAATACAACGGATAATGGTTGGTTATCTTCTTTATTTAACAATGCATTGTGCTAAATTTGGTGATTATAGATATTATTTATTTAACTTGTTCAAGAGGTCATGAAGCACCACTTAGATGCTAAAATTAAAGGCCGCCTGTGGTCATTAGGGTGAATAAGGAACACAAAAGAATAGCAAATCGAAGATGCAGGATCTGCTTCAAGCTTAGATCCAAGACACAGTATTAATATTTGCACTGTTTTGTGGGTTCATTTCTAAAAAGAAAATAAAGAAGATTTTGGTGTCATTAAGATATCAATGTTATATTTATGTCTTTTAAATAATGTGAATATGTATTTATAAGTGGCTGTGCTTATGAACACAATAGTGTCCCCACTGTAGAAGCTTGTTCAGGATGGTTATAGTCTAGAACAGCAGTTGCCAACCAGTGGTCCACGGACCACTGGTGGTCCATGAGGTCCAAAAGGTTGGCAACCACTGGTCTAGAATGTTAATCCTCTTGTTGTCCACATGACCTAAACCTCCCAATAAAAAATGGTTATGAAAATTGGGATTGAAAAAATAAATGACCACTCAAGTTCCTTCAGGCCAAAACCAATTTTTTCTGTTCCCTTCCCTTCCCCAGCACCCTGCCCAGGAAATACTCCCTGCCATCATTCTGCATAGTTCAGGATCAATTCATAAAGTGTAGGACTGAAAATATAATTGTTTTCCAAGTACTATATCTGATTAAATCCATAAAGAAGAAGATTCAGTGGTTTAGGAAAAGGCTGCCCTCCTATGTCCAATCCCCCATCGCATGATCAGTGTGGACCTTAGTTTACTGGAGAAAGTCAAGGTACCTGCAGTTTGTAGGCTTCTTCTCAGACAGAGGAGGAAAAGCGAAAGGGAGCAAAACTACAGCAATCCCACCATGGGAACCTGGCTCGTGGCCCTTACCCTGAGCTTGATGGGTCAAAACTTTCATTTACCAGTATTTATGTTTGTTCAGGGTTTGGAATAAAAGCACCAGCACATCTCCCTAATTTTCAGTCAAATGTGTGCTCAGAACAAGTATTCATACTATGAAAGCTGCTGAAAAATGGTGAAATAAATACTCCTAACCTGGTTTATCCACAGACTGTTTTTTAGAATTTTGATTTTAATAGATTATTCTTATATATTTTCTTTCATTGCATCTATTTCTCCTTTCCTACCACCAACCACTCTATCCAGGCCATCAGTATTTCTCACTTGGACTATTGCAGTAGCCTCCTAACTGTCCTCTCTGTCTCCAGTTTCTTCCCCAGCCTGTAGACACTAACCACTGGAGATCCCCTAAGAACAATAGCTGGGGCCCCACCTGATTGTTGTACAGTAAAGCCCACCAGTCAAAAAGCCCCGCCTTGTACTCAGCACTTATCATTGTAGTGCTTTCCTTATTTATTTATGTATTTATTTTAGTGCCTCACTTTTAAATTAGACAAACAAAGCCCATTAGACATTTGAGAAAAGCTGCTAATGGAACAAATAGAGCTTGAAACAAACACACCAAATAAGAAGAAACTCAGAGAGCCCTGGCCGGTTTGGCTCAGTGGACAGAGCGACGGCCTGTGGACCAAAGTCCCAGTTTCAATTCCAGTCAAGGGCATGTACCTTGGTTGCAGGCTCCTCCCTGGCCTGGGCCCTGGTCAGGGATCATGCAGGAGGCAACCAGTGGATGAGTTTCTCTCACATCGATGTTTCTCTCTGTCTTTCCCTCTCTCTTCCACTTTCCCTAAAAAAATAAAATAAAATAAAAAATTCAGTGGAAAAAGATCCTAAGGTGAGGGTTAACAAGAAGAAGAAGAAGAAGAAGAAGAAGAAGAAGAAGAAGAAGAAGAAGAAGAAAAAATTCAGAGAAAACAGGTCTGAGCATAAGCAATTTAAAACAAAACAAAACAAACAAACAAACAAACAAACCACAATTATTAGGAGTTATAAGACAATGCTGATGCCACAAAACAAGAACAATAGGACATTAAAAAGAGAATGTTCAGAGAATGAGAAAAAATGGTGGGAGCTTCCAAGTATAAGAGCAGAAGTAAAAGATACAAAAGAAAGGCAGTAATACAAAGTTGAGGAAATCACCATGAAAGTAGATAAAAAGAGATGAAGACAAGAAAGAAAAGAAAATCAGAACAATCAACCAATCAGAATTCTAGAAGTAGATAAAAGAGAAAAATGAAAGTGATCAAATAAATGATACAAGAAAATTTCCTAGAGTAGAAGGGCATATGTTTTCAGATTGAAACTGGAGAAGCATGAATTTAAAAAGACTTTTCAGCAAGGCATGTCATCAGCTAAAAGAGTGGAAGTAATTGCCTTTGGGGAACAGGATCAAGGACGTGAGGCATGGGGCTGGGGACTGCTAGTTGTCATTGTAAGCTTTGTTGTACAATTTGACATTTTATACAGTTCCATATACTACATCGATAGAAATAAAATGTAAATTATATCTACAATTAACTATACTACTCAGAAGGAAACAGTCACAACATTGGGAAAGGAAAGCAAATATCAGGACTTGCTTAGAAATATTACCTGGCATATGGAACCATTGGCAGTCTAGATCCCATAAGATTTTTACTCATGTTTTCTCTCAACTCAAATACCTGCAGTTTGGCTTGAATAGGAGTGTAAGGTCTGAGTGCTCACTCCCAGAACATGATCAGTTAGTACTAATTTGGATTGTGATACTTAAAACCTGGGTTTGAGTCAGAACTGCCACTGATGACTGGGTGACCTCAGGCATGTCCCTAATCTCTCTGGACCACAGTGTCCTTATATATACAATTAATAGTTGGCCAAGATCAGAAATCACACATTGGCAACTGAGAATCTAGTCCACAGATATATTAGGGCCTCATGGTGTTTTGAAACATTAAAAAAGTTGAGATATATCTGTCTTTTGTTTAAAACTCAGCAAATCCCTGCAACAGTGAACCTGCATTCCTTCCTGGCAACAACTCACTGGGACTGATGGGGCAGGTACTGTCCAGGTGGCCACAGGCCCCTCCCTGTCTATCACCTGCTGAGCCCCACTAGGTATTGAGTTTGAGAACCCTGGGCTAGATGTCTATATAGGTCCCTTCAAAGTCTAACATTTCATTCCTTCATTTGATCATTTGTTCATTTAATGAACTTTCACTGAACACTTTCTATATGCTACTATGCTAGTCACTGAGGACACAAAGATGAATAAAAATGAATACTTGCCCTCAATAAGTTTGTAATACCTGAGGAGTGCTTAAAAATATTTATAACACTGAATATTTGTCAAAAGAGGTTAGTACCATGATCAGTAGGGTCTTAGAGGATAAAGCATTTCAAGGGAGAGATACCAGGAAAATTCATAGAAGCTGCTAATATTTGAGCAGGTTCTTGGAATGCATCAGGTGGGCAAAGTGGACAGCCCAGGTCTTGCGTGTAAACAGAACATGGACTAGCCCACCATTCCTAGTGGTGAGAAGAAAGCTAGGGATAAAATACCATGCAATGGTGTGTCAATGCCCTCCAATCAAAGACCACCCGGAACAAATGGGTTTGTTCACATAATGCAATGAGAGAGAACATGCACCATGCTGAACCATGAGGCATCTCGGTAAGAGGGGTTAGAAAGGACTTGTTAAAGGACTGGATTTGTGTTCAGTGATTTGGGGGAGGGTTTGAGGAAATGGGGCCTGGCTTGCATTGTATACTATCAGGAAATGGGGTAAACCTTTCACTGGGTATCTTAATATACCTTATCTAGAAGATGAGAAGAGTGTAGCCAGGCTATAGCTATAATCAGCAGTCACTACTATTAGCCAGATATGGGAATGTTTGGTCATTTTTGTAGTTTGGACAATGTTCTTGTTATTATTTTGGTCCAGACAAGATTATGGGGAGGCTTTGTTCTGTTTAGATCCATCACAGAGTGGCCTTGTCTGGTGCTGGTACTCTGTGAAATGGTTTACATTCAACAGGAGATTACCAAGGCCTGGCTGTGAGTGCCAGGCCAGCTTCTGACGTCAGAGGCAGCTTTTCTTTTTCTCAGCTTTTAGTGTCTCTGAGAGCTTCAGAGGCTGAAAGCCTTCTCTCAATTTCTCTCTAATTCTCTGTTTGAATTCACATTATGTTCAAGCAGACTTATTTGTCCAGGACTGAAGGACGGTGCTTAGCAGCTCTGTATTGCTCCTCTTCTTGGAAAACATTCCTGGTCAGTTCTGACCCTGTCCTGTATCAGGCCTTCATGACCTGGGATCACGAAGCTAGAACTAATCAGACCTGTTCTGCTCATTTTCATTGATGGAGATAAACAACTCCTTTCTGTATAAACATAGAGCTTCCATCTTGTTAGTAGCCCATGTAAGAGCATTGTTTTATACACAAAAGTTCACATTTAATATCAATTCATGAATTCAAGGCTCTCAGAGATGTCCATGTTAAGCAGTCTCTGCCTCTTTCCTCCCTTCCTCCTCCTTGAAAGAGCAAGCTCCTAGTCATGACCAGGGTCCTCGGCAGTCCAGCCCCAGCCTACTACTCCCATCAGTGTCTCCTCCCACCAGACTGTACGCCATCCCCCACACCCAGGAACTTCCCCAGCCAGATGCCACAGCACCACTCTTCCCTCTGCTTAGTCTTGGTTAGAGTTCATTTTCGCAGCAGAATTTTTCACATATCTAGCACTGCATATGTCTTGTTGGGTTTGGATTTTGATCTGTCTTGTTTACGGAAGGTATTATGTCATGGCATCCTCAGTGCTTAGCACATAGTACTTGCTCCAAAAATGTATAAAAGAAAGTGTGTGTGTGTGTGTGTGTGTGTGTGTGTGTGTGTGTGTGTGTGTGATTCCACTGTGGTAGCCCTCAGCCCGGGTTAAAGCACCTCAGGTGGATGGGAACATCACTCACTCCCATGGTGGCCTATTTTCACTTTTGACAATTTCATAAGAAAGTTCTTCCTGAATCAATCCCAGATTTGTCTCTCTCCCTAATCTAATTCCCTTCAAGCATTTAAAGTCAGCAGTCATGTCCTTCCAGTCTTCTCTTCCCGAGGAAGACACTAGTGTTTTCCCTATCCTGGTCATTCCTCTGGACACATTCCAGTTTGTCTATATCCTTCTTACAACACAAGGTCCAGAACTGAGCAGGATTACCCTGATCTGAGTAGTTCAGGGTAAAGGAGAACCATTAGCTTCTTTATTTTAGCCTAAGATCCCATTAGATTATTTGGTCCCATTGCCAATGAGTTTACAGTCAATTCAAACCCTTTGTGTTTTAGGATTTTAATCTGTTTATAAGTGGTGTGGCTAATTCATGCCTCTCTCATCTTAACTTGCACAATTGATTTTTTGGACCCATGGATAGACACTTGCTTTCATCCCAGTTATGTTTCATCTTGTTGTATTTAGCCCATTATCTCATTTTTGGCAAGAACTTGTTGCAGCCCAGTTCTCATCCTGATTGGCATTATCTGCAAGTTTGTTTATCATGCTCTCTCTGTCATCTCTATCATCTTCCAAGTTGATATAAATGCTAAATAGGACTGGGTTATGGTCAGAGCCCTGTGGCTAACTAGCCCTAACTCCCTTCCCTCCCTCTCTATTTCCTTTCCTCTTACACTCCTTCCTATCTGTCTTGTTCCAAAACAACTTCTCCACAGGGCTTACTAGTGATGCATCCAACTCCCTCCAAGATGACATGCACCCAAATCAGCACCCTTTCAGGATAGTCATTTAACTGGTCACAAGTCCACCGAATGGTCCTGGAATCACACCCATTGTTGTTTCTGGTCCACAGGATACAATAAAAGACAATCCTTCCCTAATTCCAGATTTATTAGGCCTATCACATTTCTGTCCAAAAAAAAAGGTGTTTTATTTGTTGCAATTTGTCCTGGAGGCCTAGAGGCGAGTTTCTTCTAGGATCTGAAAACCCAACCCTTCAGTGCTCTGTTGTAGATCCTTCTTTGGAACAAACAAGGTCTTTTCTCTTTTGACAACCCCACTGACATTTACATATTTCCTGTCTTGCAAAACATTGAAAGGAAAATATTGGTATCTGTTGAATATGTAAACATGGTAGTTCCATAGTGGCATTTTCTTAAAGTTTGTGTTTTGTTTTTAAAAAAGAAGTCTAATTTCAACTGGAGACTCTGTAAATTTAAGGCACCTCATGGGGAACACACCAAGAGCAGATTAAAGACACTGAATATAGTTCAGTGAAGATCTCAGGCTCTCTAAAGCTGCCTAGAGTTGCTTTGAGGACTCTCTTCTTCCCTCCATTCTTACCTGCTGTAACTAAGCTTTGAGGAGGTTACTGAGCACCTTGGTGAAACGGATAGTCTAGGTCAGGAAGGAGGGCCAAGGCCTGAGGACTGTAACTGATTCTAATCAATGATCTTAAATCAGCCTTTCCATCAGTGGAATATATTTTAGGACATTTAAAATCTGAGCCTGAAGATCTATTCTAACCAAAGCCTATACCAATGTGTAGAATAAGTGACAAAAAACTAGCTAAGAGAATTTGATTCTCCTCCCCTGCTCCCAAAAGCCCTCATGGGTTACTGGTCAATAGTATTCTCTATTCCAGAAAAAAATACCCAATAAATACTAACCTTAACAATAGAGGTAAAGACTATGCTGAAACTGAAAAGCCTTGTAGAACTTGGGTTCAGCAAAAAGGCCTGAAGTACTTCTTTCAAAGTCAGTTTCATTATCACTTCCCATAAGAAACCTTTACATTATTCTCTTCAGGCTGGGTTGGGCCCCAGGAGATCCTGGGCACATCTCTGTCACTGTGTTTATCACAGCATTTTGAAACAACCTTTGTACATATTGGTTTGCCCACACTACACCTTGATTTCTTCGAAGGACAGGAGCTGTCTTATTCATTCTGGTGCCCCTAATGCCTAGCACTGTGCCTGACATGGAGCAGAGGTTCGGAAAAATATTTACTAAGCTTAATGGAGCAATTTCTCAAGTCTTTTAAGTTCATAATGTCCACTGTACATTTTGTTCAACTTGCCCTCTTCCTTAATTTTAAAGGGCCATAAGAAATTTAATACATTATTTCAGATTCATGAACACTTTGCTCATTATATTAGTCTTGTTAAAGGAGTACATTATTTTTGAAATCTTGTTAGAAGAGAGCTCTTTGTAGCTGTAGAAAGTTCCCATAGATTGCTATAGCTTGAGAGGACAGGGCACACCTCATATCTCCTGCTTTCTTAGAATTCTAGAAAGTTAGTGAGGAGCAACAACTTGAGACATCACCTCATCAAACCCACCAGTTTGAGGACAAAAAACTCAAGCTTGGAGAAGTAGAAGGAATTTCCCAAAGACACATAGTGAGTAAGTAGTAGAGCCAGGACTAGAACTTCAGTACTATGAACCTAATGCTCTTCTCGTGACCTTTCCTCTGCCTCCCACCCCCATCCCATGAGATCTGCTCCCTGGATTTTTGGCCTCTCCATCTCCTTCAGGTAAACCATGTTCCCTTGCTCAGGCCAGAGGCTAAGTATCCAGATGTGGGGTGGGGCTGGGACAGGCTTCCTACTGAAGAGCAGGCCACACTGGTTATACAAGGGTGTGGAGCCTAGAGGGCAAAGAAGTGAGACTTTTTGCTGACATCAGCTCCCCCTGGCAGCCACTAGTTCACTACGTGTGGTAATTGTGGCAACCTTGTGAAGGATGACTTATTATTTTATTCCTCCACATATGGGTGAAGAAACAGAGGCTCAGACATGGAAGGTGAGAGCAGTCTTGTTCAAAAGTAGAAAAGGTTGAGGCAATTGGTGCGATGGGGCTCTGATGGCCTGGAAGGAGTTAAGGTAAATGCTGCTTCAGGAAGCCACAGGCAGATTGGGATGCCACAAGCACAAGGGATCCTGACTGACCGAGTCCCAGGCCTTGGCACACGATAAGGGCAAGCAGCGCAGGCAGGGGTCCTTTCCCTAAGAGCTGGTCAGGCATGCATCAGTTTCAGGCTTAGTCCTAGTGCAACATCTTCCATCTAAGGAAAGAAGCACCCTAGCACTCTTGCTTCCTGTGGACAATGACCCAGCGGGTGGGAGGTCCTCTAGGTGCAAGGAATGTCTCGTTGGAGATTGAAGGCAGACATCATATAAAACCACCTCACAGAACCACCTTTTACAATATACTGTCTCCTGATCCAGGTGCCTGGGAAGAAGGCCAGATCTATGCAGGCAGTTTTTGAGGACAGAAAAGTCCAAGACTTCTTTAGTCTCTAACCTCCACTAGCCAGGTGAACTAAAGCAACTGCGGCCCATCATCAACATTTCAAATCGCAGACTCCGCGGTGGCAGCATATTATATGTTCCAGAGTACAAGGAGAAAGGACATCTTTTCAAAGTAACCCTATCTTCTTAGTGAGACGGGGAGGGAGGTTGAAAGTCTAAATTTAAAAATTTGTCACAAAAGCAATCACATCACTGAAATATTTAAATAATTCAGTCAGGCTGCTTCTCCTCCTATTATCTGAGCATGATTTATTTATTTCTTTGGTAGTCAAATAAGAATAAATATCACCAGTAGGGGGAATAGATGTCTAAAAAACAAACTCAAAAATGTTTTTCTTATATGAAAATGGCTGTGCAGAGTACTAAATGGTTTCCATATCAATATTTCTTTGTTTATGGTTTGCTTTAAATGCCACAAAGATCACACAAGAAAACAAAAATGTTAAACACATAAAATGCACTTTTAAAGGGCATTTGGCAATGGAGGTTTTTCAATAATAAATTTTAACATTCCAGGCTCATGTTTCACCTTGTTAAATAATACTGCAAACCCTTACTACAGAGCCAGGGCACAACCCAGGCCTGGTTAATACATAGGAAACAATCCCCCAAAATCACCAGGTGCTGAAGGTCCAAGTCTTGGGGGATAGCCCCCAAATTCTGTTTTGAAGTTAGAAAAATTGGCTTGGTCTATATCAGTATGAGTAATCTGTGTAAATGTATATATAGCTATTTATACATTATAG
>NC_137073.1:73564408-73669408 GCF_951640355.1 Cnephaeus nilssonii | reverse complement strand
TAATCCCATTTACTATTGCAAAAACAACAAAAAATAAGATACCTAGGAATAAATTTAACCCAGGAGGTAAAAGATCTGTACTCAGAAAACTACAGGTAACTGAAAAAAGAAATAGAGTAAGATATAAACAAATAAAAGACTATACCATGTTCATGGATTGGAAGAATTAACATCATTGAAATGTCCATAGTACCCAAAGCAATCTACAGATTCAATGCAATTCCTATTAAAACACGAATGGCATATCTCACAGATCTAGAGCAAATATTTCAAAAATTTATATGGAACCATAAAAGATCCTGAAAAGCCTCAGGAATCCTGAGAAAGAAAAACAAAGTATTTGGAGGTATTACACTACCAGTTATCAAACTATACTACAAGGTCATTGTAATCAAAACAGCCTGGTACTGGCATAATAACAGACATATAGATCAATGCAACAGAACAGAGAGCTCAGATGTAAACCCATGCTTTTATGGTCAATTAATATTTGACAAAGGAGGCAAGAGCATACAATGGAGTAAAGATAATTTTTTCAATAAATGGTGTTGGGAAAATTGGATAGGTATATGTAAAAAAATGAAACTAGGCCACCAATTGACACCAGACACAAGAATAAACTCAAAATGGATTGAAGACAAATGTAAGTCACAAAACCATAGATATCCTAGAAGAAAATGTAGGCAGTAAAATCTCAGACATTTCTCATAGCAATAATTTTTTTGATCTATCTCCTCAGGCAAGGGAAACAAAGAAAAAAATATAAACAAATGGGATTACATCAAACTAAAAGGCTTTTGCACAGCAAAAGAAATGATAAAAAAAAAAAAGAAAGAAAAGGCAAATTACTGAATGGGAGAACATATTCACCAATGATACATCTGATAAGAGGTTAATTTGCAAAATATATAAAAAACTTATACTACTTAACACCAAGAAGACAAACAATCCAATTAAAAATTAGGCAAAGGATATGAACAGACACTTCCCCAAAGAGGACATACAGACGGCCAGACATATAAAAAGATGCCCATGTCACTAATCATCAGAGAGATGCAAATTAAAACCACAGTGAGATATCACCTCATGCCTGTCAGAATGGCTATCCTATATAATAAAAGCCTAATATGCTAAGCGTCTGGTTGTCCGGTCGTCCAGTTGTCCATTCAACCAATCAAAGCATAATATGCTAATGATATGCTAAGGCAGCTCAACCGCTCGCTATGATGTGCACGGACCATCAGGGGGCAGACGCTCCAACCAGTAGGTTAGCTTGCTCTCACGTCCCTCCCTGGCCCTGATCATGCACCAGTGGGGTCCCTCGGCCTAGTCTGTGCCATCTTGCAATCTGGGACCCCTTGGAGGATGTTGGAGAGCCGGTTTTGGCCTGATCCCACAGGCCAGGACGAGGGACCCCTCTTGTGCATGATTTCATGCACTGGGCCTCTAGTCATCAATAAATCAACAAACATATGTTGGCAAAGATGTGGAGAAAAGGAAACCCTTGTGCACTGTTGGTGGAATGCAGATTGGTGCAGCCACTTGGAAAGCAGTATGAAGTTTTCTCAAAAAATTAAAAAATGGAACTGCCTTCTGACCCAGCAATTCCACTTCTGGAAATATATCTAAAGAAACCCAAAATGCTAATTCAAAAGAATATATACACCCCTTATGTTTATTGCAGCATTATGTACAATAGCATGATCTGGAAACAGTCCAAGTGCCCATCGGTAAATGAGTGGATAAAGAAGCTGGGGTACATTTACACAATGGAATACTACTTGTCTGTAAAAAAGAAGAAGATATTACCTTTTGCAACAGCATGTATGGACCTGGAGAGTATTATGCTAAGTGAAATAAGCCAGTCAGAGAAAGACCAATACCATATAATCTCACTTATACGTGGAATCTAATGAACAAAGTAATTTAACAAACAAAACAGAAGCATAGATATATAGAACTGATTGACAGCTATCAGAGGGGAGGGGGTTTGAGGGCTGGATGAAAAAAGGTGAAGGAATTTTTTTTTAAAAAAAGCAGAATCTCAAAGAAATATTTGCATACTATGTCCATAGCAGCATTATTCACAATAGCCAAGAGGTAGAACCAACCCAGATGTCCATCAGCAGTTAAAAGGATAAACAAAAGGTGATTTATAAATACAATGAAATATCATTCCACTTAAAAGAAAAGAAATTCTGCCCTAACCGGTTTGGCTCAGTGGATAGAGAGTCATCCTGCAGACTTAAGGGTCCCAGGTTCGATTCCGGTCAAGGGCATGTACCTTGGTTGCGTGCACATTCCCAGTGGAAGGTGTGCAGGAGGCAGCTGATTGATGTTTCTCTCTCATCGATGTTTCTAACTCTCTATCCCTCTCCCTTCCTCTCTGTAAAAAATCAATAAAATATATATTTTTAAAAAAAAGAAAGAAAGAAAAGAAATTCTGACATATGCTATACTTGGATAAACCTTGAGGACATTCTACTAAAGGGAAATAAACCAGTTACAAAAAGACAAATACTGCATGATTCTACTTACATGAGGTACCTAGAGCAGTCAAATTCATAGAAAGAAAAAGCAGAAGGTTGCCAGGAGATGGGAGAAGGAAGCAATGCAGAGTTTCTGTTTAATGGGATAGAGTCTGGGTTTTGCACAATAAAAAAGTTGTGGAGATTGGTTGAATAACAATCTGAATATATCTAACACTACTAAACTGTATACTTAAACATGGTTAAGATGGTAAATTTAATGTTATATTTTACCACAATTAAAAAAAATAAAAATAAAGAAGTCCCTTCCTCATTTTCTCTCTCCCTTTCTCCCTCCTTCCCTCTCTTCTTCCCTTCTCAATTTCTTCAGGATATAAGAGGTCCCCTTAACCTGACTCTGCTGACCAGCCTCCATGCCCACACATTTTGGAGCAGCGTGCACCAAGAGTTTTTGAAGGTGCCTATTGGCTTCACAGGTAGATGACTGCTACCACCAGACCTCTCGGGGCTGAGCCAAAATTTTGGGCCCCGTGCACTCCACAGCATGGCACCATCGCACCATCGCAGCCAGAGCCAGATAATTGGCAGCAGCAGGGTTTTCTGCTGGAAGCTACCCATTTCCATCAGTGCAGTGGGCTCGAGCACAAAGTGCTGTCTACTAGCTCAAGGGGTGGTGGATATTTAGGGAAACAGCAATCAGAGAAAGGGAGCAACTGAGAGGCGAAGGGCAAGTAATATCTGGGAAGAATTACCAGACAGGCTTTACCACCTTTATAAAATATGAACAACTGTATTGATCTGAGAAAAAAAAACCCTCACCCTTTTAGCCTTTTCTAAATTGAGATGATAGCACTGTTATGCATTAAAAGATGTTATCAGTCCCCAAGAGCAAGTATGGTCTTACACCAACTAATATCTGCTAAAATGTACCTGGCTGCATTGGAAATGTTGCAGCAGATTGGTATAGCCGGGAATAATGAACCGCTGCACCCCATTGAAATGTAATTACACAGCCCTCTTGTTCTTAAACCTATAAGGTGAAAGAAAGATGAATAGTGAAAGTAAAAACCGCTGACCCTTCAAACTTTAATTTACGTTATGCATGCGCTCGCCCTTCTGATAGGTTTTAGAAAGGTCATAATTTAGGGTATTTTGCAGTTGATAAATGATCTGTATGTTTGTGTTCACACGCACCGATTGATTTGTTATAGCCAAAATATTGTTTCTATAACAACCCAAGGGCCCTTAACTAGACAAACGGCAAACTGAATCCAAGGGGAGGCCGAGGGAAATCTGGGCCTGCCTAGGAGGGGCTGGCCTTTGCCCAGGGACTCCAGGATGATGGAGTGGAGAGCTTGGGTGAGGATGCAAGGGTGACATTATGGGAGGAGGAGTTGGTGGCCAGAGCAGATGGAGCGGTGGCTTTGGTTCTGGGCAGGCCCATGGTTGTGGTCTCTCGAAACCCTCCCAGCCCAGCATGGGTGGCTTCCACTGAAGCCAAAGCAAGTCTTATTGAGACTTTCAAGTGAAGCTCCCTTTGGTGCAAAGTAAGCCAGCAGGGTTGTTAGGGCAATTTTCCCGCCTTTCCAGCCTTGGAAGAGGCTCCTGTTTCCGGGCCCAGTTGATGCATTATGCATCAGGGCTGCCTGCAACTGACAGCCCCTCAGCCAACGTCGACTTGAAAAGCAATGGTGCTAATCAAAGCCGACACATTTGAATGTCCAGACACACACACAGAGAAATTTACTAATCAAAAAGTGTATTTCCTAGGGCTGTCTCCAGAGAAATCCGCGGGAAGAAATTGGAATAATTTATTAGCTTACAAGTTTTCGTTGACAGTTAGCCCAAAGCTATTTATCTCTGTAATAGAGAACGTCTCCAATGTGGCAAAATTGACCAAATCAAACAGCTTTGATCAGAAAATGAATCTGGCAAGCCTGCCTGTCGGAGGGTCCCAGGAGAAAGGGGGGAAACAAACAAAAAGATTTAACAAGTGGTCAATAGGAGAAAGAGAGCAAGAGAAAGGGATTTGGGAGACGCAAAGAGTGAGGGCGAAGGAGGCAGAAAAAGAATTTTGCAAAGCCACAGCCCGGGCTCTGGAATGAAGTGTTGAAGAAATATATGATGTTTCACATGATAACATTTAACATGGTGCTTGTGCATTATCTGAGCCCTGCAGCCCAAACGGAGATGTGATTTTTATGGTAACAAGATGATGACAAACTGCAGAGGGAAGGGGCTGGCTGCTGCTGGGCAGTGAAGAAATAAGCACAGGAAACCCCAGAGAGATGGCTCTAGGCTCTCTCGCCCCGTGGATCAGCATTAGCCCATTTCTAGAAGGCGAAGGTGATGTGGATTCTACCCAGCCTGCCTCGGGGAGTATAAAGTGCTTGCCCATCAAGTATCAAGTTGGTGAAGAACAATGTAACTATGTGTGAGTCCAAGGGGAGCCTGAGGCTCCGCTCCTCCTCCTCGCATGGGCAGTGCCAGGGAGGGCATAATGGGAGAGACCCATGGGGTGGGAGCCTGCACCATTGCTTTCTACCCTACTCTCTTCTTCCAAAAGGGATGCACACTGCAATCAGGGAGAGCACCGAGCACAGCTTTAAGTCCAGTGGTGGATGGATGGATAAGATACGAGGGGAGAACCTTCAAACATCATAGAATTTCTTTACGTATTAAAGTGGGTCTCTCTATCATACAGGTCGACCAGCTACCACCTTCCAATCCCAGGTATCTTCTGTCATGAGCAACACTCCACTGCTAGCAACTGAGTGCATTCATTAGCAAGGTGGTTGCCGCATTCAAGTAAAATGATTTGGAGGATGCTCCAGCAGTCCATATATTTGTTCCCAGAATAAGGGCTGAAAACCATCATCAATATCACCACTCACTTTATTCTAGAGTATAAGTTTTTTTTTGTTGTTAAAATGCACTAAAAAATCATGGTGAAGAGTTGGCAAAAGTATTTGTCAATTAGAAAATGCTAAAATATGGAGAAATGCTTTCATCACAGCACATTCTGGGTTAGAATTGTTGTTGTTTTTAATGGTCAAGACTTGTTTTTTTTCTTTATTTCTGTTGTTGACACTATTACACATCCCCATTTCCTGCCCCCCCCCTCCCTTTTCTCCCTCCACTCAGCCCCTACCCTACCCCCTTCCCTCTGGCATCACCACACTTGTCTGTGTCCTTGGGCCTTTGGCTAATCCCTTCACCTTCTTTCATCCAGTCCTCCCTCACCCCTCCCTCCTCCTCTCTAGAATTGTTTGATGGAGACTTGAGATGGTCAAGTAGACTTGAAAGGGAGCACCAGCTCTGAAGTCTGAGGACCCAGCTGGGATACTGTCTGTGACTTCTGTCTCAGGGACACACTCTCCTTCTTTGTAAACCATGTTTTGGCCTGGATGATTATTTCCTGCATAACAGGGGTTGTTGTGGGAATCAAGAGAAATGATGACCAGAAATAATAAAGTAATTCAAGTGCTGCACAAATGCTAAGGGTTATCACTACTGTTTTGTCATGGCATGATCAGCAATTTGCTTGATCAACCAAGTCCAACCTAATTGAGGAAGGCAGTGTCAGGAAACTAAGCCGCACACCCTGAGAGCTGGCTTCCCAGCCATGATTCTGGGTGTTTTTCTTAGTAATAGGCATCGTGTCTTGTTTTTATCTTCCACCAGAGAATTGAATTACAACCTCCCAAGAAAGGGGTGGCCAAATAGCCGATGCTTCTAGGATCTGTCTCCTTCAGGCTATGTGTCCTTCCTCAGATATTCAGGGGAAAGAAATAGTTGGCTTTAAATCTTTGCAGGTTCCCAATTCAAGTTAAAGTCCCATGTCTGATCCATATGTCTGTGTATTCTTAGAGCTATAACCCCTGGCTAATTGAGTGCTAAGGCAGATCAGCAATTTTGCTTGATCAACCAAGTCCTACTTAATCTACTCTGTAAAAGGACTTCAGTGGACAGTATCTGAAAGTGAAAGCATTTCTAAACCATTCGAACAAAGACAATCAACTTGGTGTTATTGCTATTTTAGAGGGACTCAAGGGAAATAATATTGGGGCCAGTCCTGGGTTTGTTTGTTTGTTTCTATGATGACAAATAAGGCAGCTTAGCTTTATTTGACTAAAATTTGCAGTCTGTATTGTGCAGGATAATGGGTTAGCTTGGGTGTTTAAATTAGGTCCTCCTGTGAATGCATCCCAATTGTCTCTTGTTTACAAGAATTACATTTTAATACTCATCCTGATGTTGTGACAACCACATACCACAGATTTGCCCAGTTGTGTCTCATAGCAGCTTCCCTTGGAGCTGCTCTCAGCAATCACACCTCTGATCCATGTTTACACTCTGCCTGGGAGCTGGACTAGCATACTGCCATCTGCTGCATCCACAAGCCCCTTTGCCCTCGTCTCTCAGCAACTCCCATCTCACCTGGTTGGGACCTTCGCAGTGTTGGTGTGTGCTCTTCTCTCTGGTGACCCAGAGTAGCGGGATCCCACTGATATTCAGCTGCAATGCCAAAGTGAGTGCAGTTGGTACCTGATGTCCAAGCAAGGTTTTCTTAAGTGTCAAGATCTTCACATACTTTCTGATAAATGGAGCCTCCAAATTCAGTGCCATCATTGACATCAGTGTATAGCTGGAAGTCCCCAGTCCTGTAGCCCTCTGCAAAGTTATTCCTTGTCAGCTTTGATTTGGCATCCAGCAAGCAAGCCCTCATAACAAAAGACAGTTGAATCATGGATTGCAGGTCCACCAAAATAAAAGTCAACACTGCAACCACGGTTTACACATTCCTTCTTGTAAGAAGACTTTATTTTACCACTTTTCTTGCCTGTGTTTGGTGAAAAGGTGGTATCAGATGTTAGTTTCAAACCTAGACAAACCTTGTCTTCAATTTCGACTTCTGTTCCCAGAGTGTTAGCAGTGTTCCATTTCTCTGTGAAAGTCAGACCATAAAAACCATTCATATTTGGCCTCCAAGGTCCCGGTAACTTTACCAGTGTCTGTATTAGATGAGCCAGATGTTGGGAATTCTACGCCACTGCATGAAATTTTGTTTGCACGTCCAGTTTCACCAACCCAAAATCAAATCCTTTGTTGAAAACATCTCTGGCAGCTTTGTCAAGGTCAGCATACGATGTGGAACTACACATTGGCTGCTGTGCATCTCTGTCCATAGGTTGCCATGGCAAGGCCAAGGGAAGAGGTGATCTGTTCCTACATGGCCACGTGGACTGATGGCAATCCTGCCTGCTGGGTGGGCCGCCTCGGTCTATCGGTGGGGGCCAGAAAGGACAGGTTGTCTTGTATATGTTGTTCTAGGTGACTTTGCCTTTCCTTTCTGCCTAGGCTGGTCACACACTGAGAACCTTGTGCTCCCATTGGCATCTGTCTCAGTGGTAGTTACTCAATGAGTGATTGTCCACTAGCTGACTTTCAAATTCCTGCAAATCCACCCAGCTAACTAGGATTCAGTACCACATTTAACAGTTAAGAGAAGCACTTGATTTTCAGAAACTTTGTCATCCAAGGTTGACAATTACAAAGGGCATAATCATTCATTTTAGGGTGTGGAAGGAAAATAATAACACTACCTAAAATGCTCAGATGGTAAGTTATCTTACCAGTGGAGACAAGCACCACCTCCCCTTTTATGTGGCACTCAATAGTTAAGACTTGACTTGTGTAGATTATTTAACAGATACAGGCTGAGAACCTACTAGGTGGCAGGCGCAGACCTACAATTCAGGTTATAATGATGAACAGGTAATAAGAAAGTTAACACATCATTTTCAAGTATAGTAATTTACATATTTTATAAGTTTTTTAAAATACATTTTTTAGTGGTTTCAGAGAGGAAGGGAGAGGGAGAGAGATAGAAACATCAATGAAGAGAGTCATTGATTGGCTGCCTCCTCCACACCCCATACTGGGGATCAAGTCCTCAACCCCGAGGACTTGTGCCCTGACCAGGAATCGAAGCATGACCTCTTGGTTCCTAGGTTGATGCTCAACCACTGAGCCATGCCAGCTGGGCTCATTTTTTCTTTATTTCTATGACACTTCATTCTGGTTTTCTACCCAGTTCCTTCCGGGCCTAGCCCTGGGTCTCTTCTCAGATTTTCTACACTCTCTCCCCAAGTGATCTCACCAGCTCACAGCTTTAATATCACCTGTGTGTCTAGATGATCTGGGGGCTCTAAGGAGGCATCTCCCCTAGCTGAAGTCTAAGACTTGCCCAAACTCAGAAAGCTAGTTGTCAAGTCTTACAGATCTCAAAGTCTTGCCAGTCCAGAGATATTTCCAGGATGGCAGCAACTATCCCAGAACTGAGAAACCTGACTTATCTTTGTACCTCCCAACTCCCCACCCAGGTCTTGAGCCACAGAGGATTGTGTGATTTCAATGTGCTATCACAGGACAAGAGTGTTTTCCCTTCCCACCAAATTGGTCATGTTTCCTGTATGGGAGGGGGGGGGGGGGCGGGGGGGAGGGGGGCGCAGAAGAAAAAAGGCTTGCCCCTGGCATGATTCACTCATTCTCTGAGGCATGAGATTTGATTACCAGTCTTTTGATATGCATGACAGCAAACCTTAATATTTGCCACAGAATTATCTGGCCCCCTTTGAAATTCATCTACAATGTTAGGCTCTCTGACCCCTAGAGGTAGGGAATGCCACAGGCTGACTTCATGCCACTTAATGCTGCTGCCTCCTCTATAGCAACAAAGCCTTCTTGAAATATAAGACGTAATACCAAAGAAGTGCCTGATTCCTGGGGTAAATATTACAGTTCATTGAAGCACCAGCTTACTTTATAAAATAACCAGTTAGCAACGATCTTAGCCTTCCACCTAAGCCTGCAGTTAGTCTACGGTATATGAAATGTCTTTTGGTTGTAACTGGCATCCTTGAGTCATTGTTTTTAAAAGGACATTTAAAAAACAAACAAGAAACAACCACCAGGAATCACTGGTTAATATGTTTATTACCTTACACATCTTTTTCAGCTTTCCGCCTACTTACTAGTGGACCAGAAAAAAAAAAATCCAACTTCTTTTAGCCTTTAAGTCCCTTGTCCAAAGGTATGACCGTTTTCTAACTTCTAGGTGGCAGTGAGCTTGGAGGTGATATCTGAAACTGTTGGCTGGGAGAGGCAAAATCTAAAATGTAAAAAGCAGGAGCCCCCTCTTCATTTCCTTCTCTGGAAGTTCAATGGCCCATCTTCATACCGCCTCTTCTAATAACCATCATAGTCTTGAAATCCATTATTCAACATAATATCTTTTAAATTGTTGACAAGGAGCCACTTTTGAAGCATGCACTCCCTCCGCCCCCCACCCCTCCTGGGTCCTCCCAGATGGGCCTGTGCTTGTTGTTAGAGCCACTATCATCCTTGTTCAACTACACCTGGCCTCGTGCTTTTGCCCTCTTGTAAGCCCATTTCAAAACAGTGTCTCTTTGTAATGTAAGCTTTTCTTATGCTGAAACCTTGCCTTTTATTTTCTCTATACACCACTTGTCACACTGTATAATATAAGCTGGACAATGGTGGCATAGACAACATAACCACTGAATACAGTTATCTACCATGGAACCACTTAAGAGTAGTCTGCTTTTTGCAGGCTTCTTACAAACGAAAATAAAGATGAGGATAAAGGGCAAGGCTGGGGAAAAGTTAATAGAACCTCACAATGCAAAGACTTAACCTCTGTCTCCATCAACTCATTTTTTGAGTTGCATCACCAGCCAGAACCTTCTCTACTCGTCTAGGGCCAAGTGTCTTGTCAGAGCTCAGAAAAGAAAAAAAAAGAATCGCTTTTTTTCCATGCTGAGTTAAAATATAAACTTAGAAGTCACAGTTCATGTTGAAGATGGTTATACATTTTGCAAATACTAAAAAGACATTAAAGTTGGTACAGTTATATGAAATCAGAATAGTTACATAAGTGTGTAATGAAAAGAAGCAATTTTGTTGTAACCAATTTTTAAAAATACACAAAGATAATATCTATGGTTTATGCTGTTCCTGACATTTTGATAGTGTTTTTATTTCTTGGCATATTAGGTTAATGTTCAAGGTCCATTCTGTTTTTCAGCTTGCAAAATTAATGTCTAAGTGCCAATATACAGGAAATCAAATCTTTTTATTTTAGGCTGCCTTGCTTCCAATGACTAGAATCAACATATCCAGCATTCCACACATTTCTCAAAGTAAAAAGCAAAAATGGTGTTTATTCTCCTAATATTTGCTGAGGGCTTACTATGCCAGGTATTGTCATAAATGCCTTGATATATTAGTTTTATTCTCATGGTAACTCTATGTGGTAGTAATGTTAATACTCCCTAGTGGTTCGTTGAGGAAACTGAGGCCCAGAGAGGATAAGCCAGTTGTCCGAAGTCATAGAATGAATTTGCCTCTGGAACCTCAGCTCATCTTGACTAATTTCAACACTGCCTCCATCATGGAGCTGTTGAGGAATAACCTGAGAAATTACTGGTGGCACATGGAGAAAATTGAAATTATGGAATCAATTAAATGACCAAAGAGGTTGATACTTGGGATGAGTCTGAGATGAGATTTATGGATGGATTCTCCAACTCTTTTCACCTGATGTCTTATGTTTCTAGTGGGTTCCTCTTCTGGAAACAACATACGTTGCCACTCCTCATATATGCCTAATGTGGTTCTTGGGGACCCTGACATCGTTTACATGATTCAGCATCTCACCCCATGCTTTGGCCATAGGAGTTTGGGCCAGACACAGGCACCTCTATTACTTTACTTAGCAAATATTCAGATGTTGATGTGAGGGGACAGCCAGGAGAGCAAGAGGTCAGATGTACTGCTCAGGGGTACTTTGCTGGGATGTGAAGCCCTGGAGGACAACAATTCAGCCAGGCCTGATTGCAAAGACTAAATTTTTATTCCGTTTCCCAGTACAATTTCATAAAGCAAAACCAAACCAAAAATAAACAAAAACACCCCCCCTAAGAAAGTCTATTCATTTCTGACTTCAAAATTAACTTATATGCATCTTGGACTTGTCTATCTATTATTTTCACCCAAAGTTTTATTACCTTTTATTATCTTCTAAGAATATACCTCTTTTTACTGACACTGTAAGGCAAATTCATAGCTTTACGGTGAGCTCGAACCCAAAATTTGTAGAAGGGGCTTCTGATAGTTACCAAAGCCTATTTAAAATACTTTAGAAGGCCTTCTACTACATCCCTTGACTTTCTACAACTAGATTTGCAGGAACTTTTTGGGCAGGCAATGGTTATGTGTTGAGGAACCTATAACCATACACACCCTAATCATTAATAAATATTGGTTCCTACTGGGTGAGAGATTCAAAGAAAGACAACAACCTGGTCCTTGCCCATAGGCAGCTGGTCCAGTAGATCAAAAAACCAGGTAGGCTTTCTTGACATAACTAGAGAATGATTTCAAACAATCTATATAACTAAGCAATGTATATAATCAAGCAATCTATATAATCATGTTTGGTTCTGACTGTCAGGGAATTCAGCATTATAGGAGTACTTTAATCAAGAGAAGCTGCTTAAAGATAGGAGTAGTAATATGTAATTCAGAACAATTATGCTGAATAAAAATCTGTGTGTTAACAATAAAGCTGCATCATTTTAATTCCTAAATTTGGAAAGGGTGTCTACAGGGTTAGTGGGTTCTCAGTAAATCAAATAAGGGCAATGGGAATAATTTGCTGTGTGACTCCAGGCAAGCTCATTACCCCCTCTGGGCCTCAGTTTCCTTGTCTGTAAGAAATGGGTTAAATTAGAAAATTCTGTGGGTCTCTGCCGGCTCTAATATCCTGAGGGATGACTGTGTCTCCATGCTCAAGCAGTAGGACACATTTGCAAACTGTCCAGCCTTTGGAAGGATCTACTCAGCAGGAGAGGAAATACCCTGACTGTCCTGGGAGGAAGACAAGTGATGAGGACCTTTCCCAGCCAAAGTTCCTGGGGCATTTTCATATGATGCTCAGAGCAACCTTCTCTTACTTTGGTGCATCTTCACTGAGGAGCTTCATTAAACATCAGGACAGATGGCATCTCTCACTTCTGCTAATTCTGAGTCCTAGTAACATCTTTCCTCTCTAACTTCTAAATTGTTTGATGGAGTTGACTAATTTTCTTTCTAAAGTCATATGCTCTCATTTATCTATTTCCCTAGGATCTCTGTTTCTCTTTTATATTTAAATTGAGTTACTCAATCAATTTTACTATCATCTACTCTCCAGCTGATTAAATCCTAAATCTTATCATCAGAGTATTTTTGGGAGATGATATGTTATAAAATTTAAAGTAATTTTTAATCACCATCATAATATGCTCATAATTGCATTTTCCATAAAGTTTTTAAACTTACGGAATCCTCATTGAAAGCCGAGTTTGAAACCAAACACTTATCACTGGATTTTCCCCAAAATATCATATGATGGGCTTCTTGACTTTAATAAGTTATGTTTTGTAGCTACTTTATATGAACTTAGGAGAAATAATACTGGTACATTTTGACATCTTCCAGGCATAGTGAAAATAATACCAGAGAAATACAGGATGAGGCTGCTCATAATCGCTATAGTAATTTGTACTTGATGTATGATATTGAGAAAAAGATTTCTAGAATTAAATCAACTATTAAATTAATGAAATATCAGATGGCCAATGTACAGGTCTCTGTCATGTTAGTTTAGCATATTAAAATCACAACACTTATTTTTAACTAGACACAAAAGTCATAGACTACAGTTCCTCCTAATGCAATCCTTCTGGCCAGGAAACTTCACTCAGTTATGCAGCCTAAGAGCTTACTTGCTTCTGAAGATGTGAATGTGGTCTCTGGAAAGAGCACAAGAGTATGCTACAGGGCAGATTAGCCCAGACCAATTTGGCTCATTTGGCTGACCTCAAGGGCCAAGTCCATAAGTCGATCAACAAAATTGCTTAATGTATTTGTAAACCAACTTAGCCAGTCAACAGGGCTAAAACCGGCACGCCAGTTGAGGTGTGTGGCCAGCCTTCATTTAAAACCCAGTAGAAGAGAAGCTGCCCATCATTCCTGTCCATTCTAACAACAGAGCATGGCCCAGGCTGGAACAAACCTCAGAGTCTGAGCTTCTCGTTGAACACCGGAGCCAGTCCTTACACTTTCGCAGGAACAGCACAGGGAAGCTGGAGCACGGCCCCGTTTCACCGGCTCTGGGTACCATCAGGCCTGGGCCTGCCAAGAGCACCTGTTAATTCACAGGAGTAGGTTGCTAAGAGGAGGTGAGGTGCTCTGAATCAGCATCTCTGCTCAGTGGATACTTCCCAAACAGATGCTCTTTTCTGTTGTCCAGTAATCATCCCACATCCATCCTATGTATTCTTGAACAATCATACCTGTTGACATTTTGCTATCACAAGAAAAGCCCTGAAAGATGAGAGGAGAACCCATTGAATTTATTTGTGCTTTTAGTTATTTCTGAGAGAAAGGTGCTATTGCAGCAATCCATTAAAGCTGTGTATTGTATCAAAGCTAAAAGTCTGTCACATAAAAGCACCACCTGTAGCTACTCTTTTGAAAGGAAAGTCCTTGGCAAACAATGGCCTGATTGAGCCAGTTTAATCAGGCAGGAGTCAAGATCACTGAGACATAAATTAAGCATTCATCCTTGAGTAGCAGCCAAGCAGCCAAAGCCCCCATAATCCCAATTAATCCCATTTTGTGCGGTTGCCCTTGGGCCAAGGGCAGAGGGGAAGAGAATTTGCACATGTTGGTTCCGCATCAGCTCTTTACCTTTACAGGGGGTGGGTCTGTAATAAAGGAGTGCACCTATGCAAGTTCCTGTTCCCACACTGTGGCAGTCAGAGCCCTCCCCCACCCCGCTCTGCGTTCTGTCAGCTAGAATTTGCTTCAAGGACACTCTACACTTTCAGGAGAGTTATATACTTGGGCTCCTCTGAAGACAGACATGACTCTGTTTCATTCTCCTTTGTTTGTGCCACTGAATTGACTTACCGTCACCTACTCCCGCAGTCACACAGAGTGAGCAAGTGCGCCACAATCCCCTTGGAACTCTTTTTTGCCAATAGATACTCTGTTTCGGAGGAAAGGTTGTCTTGCTTCCCAGGGATTGGAAATTTCCCCCCAGAGATCAGCCATTCTGTCCACAAACAGCATCAGCCTAATGGGGGCCACTGCTTACTTCTCTTGCTCCTATGGGAAGGGAACTCAGTTTGCTCTCTGCAAGCGTGTGCTCACCTTGGCTGCAGATTCACAGGGCTCAGGTCCCTTCTCACTTCAACAGAAGCCCAGACACTAGCTGAGTGGGAAGGGCTCTGTGAAGGAACCTGCTGGCTCACTTCCCCTCTTCTTTGGACACTCAAGTAGGTCCTTGTCTCCCAGATTTCCTTATAGTTAGGGGGAAGTAAGATGACATAGAAGTTGGCTCTCTCCAGTGAACGTGAGCACAATTAGTGGGTATCACTTCTTATTTTGGCCCATAAAATTCTCTACATACTCCTCCATGTTCTTTCCCCCTTTCTGACTGAAATGGAAATGTGTGTGTGTGTGTGTGTGTGTGTGTGTGTGCATGTAACTACATGGGATCTTTTCCAACCATATTTTCCCAACCTCACTCACTGTACTATTAGGTGAGCAAGAAATAAATTTCCATAGTGCTGAACAACTACATGTTTGGGTTTATTTGTTTCTACAGCCTTACCTGCCCTAACCATACAGACTTGACTCTCTGCATGGCTCTGGACTGCCAATCTTCTCTGGCCATAGGTCAGGAGAGAGAGCGAGAGGCCAAGGTGGTGAGGGCTCCTCAGCCCAACCTGAAGCTTTCAACCCTGAGCTTCAGAAACTCCTAGATAGTAATGGGCCTCTATTCCAGTAACTCTCTGCCCACACCCATCCCTTCCTACAGGTGAGCCCTTAGACTGGGTTCTGAGGGTTCTTCTCCATTCAGAAGGATGGGCCTTTTTGGCTTTAGCTCAGCTGAGTCATTTGTGACTCGGGCCTATGCGTCAAGCCCCCTGAAGTGATGGAGAAGTAAGCCCTGACCTTCTGCAGGAATTGGGTTGAAAAGAAATCTGCATACATATCACTTCTGGGGAGAAGGAAAGGCACTGAAACATTCTGTGGACCCTTGTTTTAACTGCCACTTGAAGTCTTTGCTTCTTCAAGAGTGGCAAGTTTAATTTACAGAATTTCAGTTGTTTAAAAATTATTTTGATAAAAATAAATAAAGGAATGTTTCCTATTATGTTTATCTTTGAAAATGCTAAGCATTACATTGTTTAGAAGAAGAAGAAATAGAAAATAGTACTAGCATTCTCATGACTAATATACTGGTGTCAAGAGATTAGACCTAGGAGATATAATGAGCATTAAGAATAGGACCAACATCTACAGGCAGCTTATACAACTTAATAAAAGGAAGATAAATGATCCAATAAAAAAATGGGCAACGGACCTAAATAGAATCTTTTCCAAAGAAGACAGAAAGAAGGCCAAGAGACACATGAAAACATGCTCAACGTCACTAATTATCTGAGAGATGCAAATCAAAACAACAATGCGGTACCATCTCACACCTATCAGAATGGCTATCATCAACAAATCAACAAACGACAAGTATTGGAGAGGATGCGGAGAAAAAGGAACCCTCGTGCACTGCTGGTGGGAATTCAGACTGGTGCAGCCACTGTGGAGAACAGTATGGAGTTTCATCAAAAAACTGAAAATGGAACTCCCATTTGACCCAGTAATCCCACTCCTAGGAATATATCCTAAGAAACTGGGAACACCAATAAGAAAGGATATATGCACCCCCATGTTCATAGCAGCACAATTTACAATAGCTAAGATCTGGAAACAGCCTAGGTGCCCGTCAGCAGATGACTGGATCAGAAAACTGTGGTACATCTACACAATGGAATACTATGCTGCCATGAAAAAGAAGGAATTCTTACCATTTGCAGCAACCTGGATGGAATTGGAGAACATTATCCTGAGTGAAATAAGCCAGTCAATGAAAGAAAAATACCACATGATCTCACTCATTTATGGATAATAAAGAATATTATAAACTGTTGAACAAAAAGATAGATACAGAGGCAGTAAAGCATCAAACAGTCTGTCAAATTACAGCAGGAAGGTTAGGGAGAGGTGGGGAAGATAAGAGATCAACCAAAGGACTTGTATGCATGCATATAAGCATAACCAATGGATGCAAAACTCTGGGGGGTGAGGGCATATATAAGAGTGGGGGGGGCAATGGTAAGATATGTACACATATAATACCTTAATAAAAAAATTTGGAAAAATAAAAAAGAATGTCATCAGTCAAAAAAAAAAAAGAATATTTCTTACACTAAAAAAAAAAAAAGAATAGGACAAATGGGATATTAAGCACTTTGATCAGTGTTAAGTTTAAAGAAAAACCATCTGTACTTCAAGTAGATAGGGTTGTTTTGTGGTTTTTGGGTTTTTTTTTGAGAAAGAATACATACTTTACTTCAAAGAATCAGACATGTTAACAGGTAAGGTAGAGAAGTTACAGCTCATAAAAACCATTACTTAAGACAATGGTTCTCAACCTTTCTAATGCCGCGACCCTTTAATACAGTTCCTCATGTTGTTGTGACCCCCAACCATAAAATTATTTTCGTTGCTACTTCATAACTGTAATTTTGCTACTGTTAATGAATCGTAATGTAAATATCTGTGTTTTCCGATGGTCTTAGGCGACCCTGCTAGCGGGTCTCACGACCTACAGGTTGAGAACCGCTGCTGTAGAGCCTAAGACCATCGGAAAACACAGATATTTACATTACGATTCATTAACAGTAGCAAAATTACAGTTATGAAGTAGCAACAAAAATAATTTTATGGTTGGGGGTCACCACAACATGAGGAACTGTATTAAAGGGTCGCAGCATTAGAAAGGTTGAGAACCACTGACTTAAGAGAAAAAATGTTGTGTTACTCAAACCCATGAATACTCATTTCATGTTTTGCTAAACTCTCCAGTTATTGATAAGAAGTTACAAAGGAGGGAGACAGTATACTCCTGCAGATAAGTCAGCTCCCCCTAGATAGGTAACTCAGTTAGAAAACTGAGTTTCTTCTGGTTATCTCTTCCATTGCTTGTGGGAATGTAAGTCTGGCAGTTTCTAAAAAAAAAATTATACTTATATCATATGACTTAATAATTGCACCCTGGGCATTTATGCCAAATAAATGAAAACTTGTGTCCACATAAAACCTGTACACAATTGTTCATATCAGCTCTATTTGCAATAACCAAAATGTCCTATGATAGATGAATGATTAAACAAACTATGGTACCATGGACTATTTATTACCCAACAACAAAAAGGAACCAACTATTGATATATGCAACAACTTGGATGGGTCTCAATGGCATTATACTGAGTGGAAAAAAAAATCAATCTCAAAAGGTCACATACCAAATGATTCCATTTACTAGTATAAAGCATTCTCAAAATGACAAAATTATAGTGATTAAGAACAGACTAGTGATTGCCAGAGATTAGGGATTGCAGCGGAGAGGGAAGTTGGTAGGAAAAATTCAGTTTCTCATTCCCACTCCACATGGTACAAGAAATTTTTTAATTTAAACTTTTAAATATTTCTAACTCTGTGTTTTCATATATGTAAAATATTTTGAAAAGAAGTAACTAATGCCACTTTCAGAATAAAGGTAATACAAAGCATGTTTTTCCATATGAAAGAGGAAATCAGATCAACTGTTTTAATCAGGGGCTTAAATAGTGAGGGGACATCCCAGTTGCTACATAAGACAATCTATGGGGGACTGGGAAAGAAATATTAGAACATCTATTTCTGTTTATTGCATGTCTTGTACATTTAAAATTGCTATTTTGGAGTATCTTGTATACTGCAAAGGATGTATTACTTTCATAGTACCAGTATATTATTTATACATATATAAGTAAATATGAATATTTGGGCATGCAAGCTCAAAAAATTTTTCCTGGTATGAGTGCATAAAAGAATATTCCCTGACAAATATAAGGACAGCCTTGTTTGCTCGTTTCGTTTCTTGTTTGCCCTCAACTATTGGTATCTGTGGCCTAGAGTTCTGCCTTTGGTCTCCTTCTCACTCAGCATGCATCTCCTGAATCGGAAACCAACCCTCGTAGTTGTAACTGCTGTCACTATGCTAAAAGGGTAAGACTGTCTCCAGACTGTATCATGCTTCTGAGCAATTTTCATTAAATTGCCCACAGAGCGTATTCCATCAGTATGGCTCCAATACGTAAGCACACCATCCCCCCTCAAATTGAGCTCAATATCTTCCAACCCTCCTCATTTTTAACCTGCTCCTTTTACTATATTCCTCATCCCTGTCTATAATTCACATGATCACCCTAGCCAGAAATATGGTGGTTATGTGAGATTTTTTCGTTTCTCTTTCATGTTACATTGTTAATTTTTACTTTTTATTATCTCTAAATTCCTCCATGTATTAGATCTCCACAAATCAACAAGGATAAATTTCCATAACATATAAATAAAACAAGTTGCAAAAAGAAGCATCATATAATATGTAAAGTTTAAATATGTAAAACAATGCTGTATATTGCTATGGACACATACATGCCTCTAGAAAGTAAAAGTCATGCATGGAGATAACATACTCAACTTAAGGACACCAATTATCTCTAAGGAGGAAAGCAAGCAGAAGAAATTGGGAATAAGGCTACATTTCTTTTTTAAAATGGCAAAATGTTGTCTTATGTTAAAGCTGGGGGGTGGTCACATGGGTATCAGTTACATGAAGTTTTCTGTATGGTTGAAATACTTGATAATTAAAATTATTTCTCTAAGGGAAAATAATGCTACCTCCTTTCCTCAACTACCTACCATGTCCAAAGTTCCTAGTTCAAGTTCCTGGTATTTCTCCTTAGATTATTACAATATTCTCACTGATCTCCCAGCCTCCATTTTTGTCTCCCTTTAACCTTTCCATTACACCCATTACACACAGACAAAATAAACATTCCAAAATGAAAATTGGAGCATATTATATCTATGTTAATGGCCCATTCATGGGTCTATATCAGTTGGAAAATGCCATAAAAATGCTGAATAACAATCACAAAAATCTCAGGTGCCCACAACAATAAGCATTTACTTGGCCTATGAATACGGAGGTCACCTGGCGGGGGTTAGGGGGGCGGTGGTAGGCTGACCTAGGCTGGGCTTGGCTGGGATGAGTTGACTCTGGTCCACATGACTGGCCTCTTACTAGCCTGAACTGTCCTTCTCATGGTGATGGCAGAGATGTAAGCAGGAAAATGAAAACACACAAGACCTAGGCTTGGAGCAGGTACACCATCACTTACACCTCATTGTATTGGCCAAAGCCAGTCACCTGGTCAAACCCAAAGTCAAGAAGTACAGAAATATTCTTTATATCTTTAATGATAAGAACTACAAAGTCACATTGCAGAGTATGGTTGCAGAGAGGGGTGAGAATTGGGGCTAATAGCCTTATCTTTCAGAGACCCTAGCATTTAAGGATAAATTTTCTTCCCTTAGCGAGGCACAGACAGTAATCCATGAATGTACGCTGAGCCACCTCTCCAGCCTCATTACCTGTTGCTCTACCCTTTGTTTTCCATGCTGAAGCCATTCTGAACTTTCTGCATGTCCTTGAATATGTCCTGCTATTTCTTCTCTTTTTGCCTTAGCATATGTTACTCTTTCTGTTTTCACCAGGTTAATGCCCACTTATTCTTCATGGCCTCAACTCCTACCTTCTTGTCCAACCCCTTCTCAGGAAGACCAATTTTCAGCTCCCACCGTCATCTCTGCAAAATTAACCACACCTCCTCTACCTTAATTGTATCTTGAGCATACAATATGGATACCCAGCACCACTCTTTTTAGACTATAAATCCTTCGAGGGCAGAGATTTGCATCTTTTGTGACTACCACTTTTTTTGAGGATCAATATATGTTTGTTGAATGAGTACAATCTCTGGCTATTGGTTAAACTTTCCTAGTTTCTAGAAACAAAATAAGGTGCCCTCTGACTGCAGGGGATCAAATAGTATAGTTTTCAAGGCAAGTTAAACTCTAGTTGTAAATTAATACATTGATAAATGATACATTTGATAAATGGTAAAACATTTATTTAGCCTAGAATCTAATCATTTTTAAATGACTTGTGCCAGGGGTCTCAATCTTGAATCATGGAGCGACCAATAAGATGCCATGTATTCAGGTGAGGAAGGGGTATGATCCAGCTGACCTTACCCATTATGTTAGTGGGCAGTGCAACTTGAGGGTGGAAGAGACCTGAGGTGTATTTGCCTTATGAAACTGTACATCAGTAGGATGTGTGAAGAAGTCTTTGTCCACGGTGCTATTAGAGTCATCAACCCCCAATTCTTGGAAGAGGCCCTTAAAATCAGGTTGTGATCGAGACCTCTACTATCCATTCTTATAGGAGAACAAAGAGAGGGACTGAATCCATGAATGGCTATCTTTGGAGTCCAAATGACCTACTGTGTTGTTATGTTTGAAATCACATATACTTTTCTTGGTCAACACACTCTCACTTTGGAGTAATGAGTACCGACTCCTTTAACAAATCATTGGGTTTTGTGTTCAAGGATAGACCCCCAAACAGAAACACCCTACTGTTACACCACATGGATTTATAAACAATCAAAAGGCAGAGTCAGGGACAAAAGCGAGCACAGACCATACAGCTACAAACAACGGAATCACTATTATTTGTTTGCTTCTTTCTTCAGGGGGGAAATATAAATCAAAGAACAAAAAAACCCAAACTCTATACTCAACCAAAATGCATAAATGACACCACCAAGGCTTACCACATTCAAGAGAGCTAATTACAGCATTAACAATGCTTTACCACTATGGGCAGAGAGGACTAGCTGCTTTATCTGCTGCTTCCATTTCTAATTTCCTTATATTCAGGAAAATGTACAAAATGATTTTATGTCAATATCACATGCCACAAAGCAGAGCTCATTTGGGTGGTTCTGGCAAAGAGATTGTTCATCAATGTTGTTAATGTACACTGGAAGACATCTGATGTGAAATTCATAATTGAAATGTTATGAGCAGTTTAGCATATGGATCCTTCACATCCACTTAATTGCCAGTTTAGTAATAATTTTATGTAATGAGGCATTATTAATAATACGTGAAATACTAAATTGACATAATGCCCTAAAAACATAATATGGCATTTGCCACTGAAAGAATATTATGATTCCAGGTGTCTTTACGATGATTTAAAAAACATATGTGATATTACAGAAAATATTAAATTGTTAGACACAGCTTGGTTATGATATAGGTAAAATTCATTCTCTAAGTTATAATCTGTTTTTTACAAAAAGTGCAAATCTTTGACTGCCCTTTATGGACTCCCATTGCAACTGCTGCTTGAAGCTCTCCTGCCATTGGATGTTCGCCATCCTGCTCCTTCTTGGCTGAGGTGGCATCTGATATGGCAGGAGGAGAAGGTGAGTCAGAAAAGTTGAAAGGTTTGTCCTAGCTCAAGCACTAAGGAGACACAGGAAAGCAGAAGCCAAATGCTCTCTATTGACACACTCAAAATTTCATCACACTTTAGGAATTTTTTCAATAGCTTAATATATTTCCTAAAACCTGCTGATTGGGGCCATGGTCATCATTTGCAAGGCCTGAGGGAAGAGTGCAAATGGAGGCTCACACACCATAAGTTCACATATTTAAAAGCTATAATAAATGAAGCTATTAAATAAAATATGATCTTTTCTACCTTGACAAATATCCTGTCATAATGACGAAATGAAAAAGTAGATAAAAAGCCTTGCTTTTTGTTTGACTTAAAGTCATATAAAATATAAATTATCAAAGACAACTAAATCTAGTTTTTATTGTCCATTATTTCTGTTGTTCCATTGTTAGGTTGGTGATATCTGGATGAGTAATAAAATAAAAATATGCATAATTCACAAAAAACTAAAATTTAGTCCATAAAGTTTGTCTTTCTTGCTTTTATTTTGGCAAAGTTACTAAAGATGCTGTTATAAGGAACATCTATATGTATAAAACCCTAAGCAACCAGAACAACAGGAACGACTGGAACAACTGGTAGCTATGAGGCACACTGCAGGGGGGGGTTGGGGGGCGGGGCCAGCTGGCCAACTTCCTGCGGCCCCTCCCCCTGGCTGGCCCCAGCCCTGATCAGCCCCCCCACCCCAATCAGGGTGGGGCTGCCCAGACCCCACCCATGCACGAATTCATGCACCAGGCCTCTAGTTTTTACATAACTTCTATTCTATTAACACTAATGAACTAAATGACTAAAAAACAGAATGTAATTATATTCAGGATGAAAATTTTAATATATTTTTATAACATATAAATTAAATATAAAAATTAATATTTTTGTATACTTTCTAAAATTTATTTCTCTTTTAAAATATTCAAAATGATGCATTAAACTTAAAAGGAAGAATGAAAGTTATAATGAATAAATATAAAAATTTTAAATCCATTTATTCAAATAATGCCAAAATTTTTTATTTAGTATTTTTAAATTTTAATTAAATCTTATTAAGTATTTTATAAAGATGAAACTATTGCATTTAGAGAATTCAGTGTCCATCTGGTTGCTATGTAAAGAACTAGCATCAGATTTCCAAATGTATGTCTAGATAAATATGTCTATAGAAATATCTATAGATATTTAAGAATAATATGAATTATTTAATACTGCAAAATGTCCCTAAGCCACCATGTGTGACCATTGCAAATACTGCACTAACTTGTGAACCAGGAATTGGAACTCCACTGGAACATGGAAGAGAAGTAAAAAAATGGATACTTGCACTACTGGGAAACAATACTTCATAGAATAAGAGTCTATTGCATTCATGCTGACAGGAAAGATTTGACAAGTTAATTAATTTGTCTTTTCTCTTACCTAAGCACTTCAGCCACTTAAATGCCCCTGCTCTCAAAAGCAGTGTCTGTCTCTGAAGCTGAAAGTGGCACAACCCACAGATTTTCTCAGTTGCCTTTTGTTTAGAGGACACAGGGCAGGTCACATGGAAAAGTGTTTCGTGGGGTCCAGCTGGTATGGCTCAGTGATGAGCATCAGATACCTAAGAACCAGGAGGGCACGGTTTGATTCCCTGTCAAGGCACATGCCTGGGTTGCAGGCTTGGTCCCCAGTAGGGGGTGTGCAGGAGGCAGCTGATCAATGATTCTCTCCCATCATTGATGTTTCTATCTCCTTCTTCCTCTCCCTTCCTCTCTGAGTGTGTGTGTGTTTCCTGGGGCCTGACAGGTTTAGTCAGATAAACTGATGTTCAGGGGCTTGGGTTTCCTATCAGCAATGAGCACTGAATCCCAAATGACGAGGTGCCCATGTGTTCCTTAATAACTCTGTGTGTGTGTGTGTGTGTGTGTGTGTGTGTGTGTGTGTGTGTGTGTGAGAGAGAGAGAGAGAGAGAGAGAGAGAGAGAGAGAGAGAGAGAGAGAGAGAAAGAGAAAGAGAGAGAGAGAGAGATTATAGGGTTTTCTAAACTGTAGGTACTATAACAAGGCAGCATGTGATGGTACATTTACACAGAAAGAGTTTAATAAAGGTTGCTTCCACACCAACTAATAACACTGCCTCAAAGATGCTAAAACTTTCCCCTACACACTTCCCTACTTGAGCCAGACTATAGCTCAAATCTTCCCTCATCTCTTTGTGGTATGTCTGGGGGAGTGATAATCATCTTTGGAATTCTGTGTCTACGTCCAAGGCTGCTTTAGCTGGTTCACATTGCCAGACTGCTTGTTAAAGTATTGAAATACCTCCATATTATGTGTTAAGCAATGGTTTCCCTGAGCTCCATGTGTGCCTCCCACCTTCCTCCCTTCCCTGGGACCTTCTTCACAAGGCCTCTACACAGAATCTCTCCAAGACCCTGCTTCAGTGTGCTTCTCGCTATTTTTAATATCACCCTTGCATATGGCATATAGCAAGGGGGAAATACAGGCGACCCTGGATTAACACCATCGGAACTTGTTTCCAAAAGATATATTTAGCAGAGCATCATTGGCAGGATATTGCTAGGATATTTCTGGATGGCACCAAGTTATCTGGCTAAAGGAGGAGAAGAGATGCCCTTTCTTTGTGAGGGTGGCTATTAAAATCTGATGCAGGGTCAGCTAGAAGGAGAGCTATTTCCATACTGACAGATGTTCAGTGGCTTTTGTCAAGTGAGTTGGTGGCCTTTATCCACTTCCAAGTGGCCAGATGTCCAAATCACTAAAATCACTACTCTGAGCTGATGTGTGATCTGATTAAGGTACTTCTTAGGCTTTTTGGCTCAGAGTTTATAACTGAATTGGAGTGGATATTGAAGCAGATATATAAAGAAGAGCTACAGCATATTCTGATTCTAAGACTGTCCTAAATGTCTAAATGTTAACCTGTATTAACCTGTTTTGCAGATAAAACCAGCATTAACCTGTTTTGCAGATAAACCTTGAATTTAACCTTCATGAAATGTTATTTCAGCACCTTGCAAAAAGTCTGCAAGAAAAAATTGATTAAAAGTAATTGTGTTATTTCAGTGTTGTATACATTTGTACTGAATGTACTGAATGTTTAGCAAAGGCTAGTGAGAGTGAAAGAAAGGAGGAAGAAGCTAAGATAACAGGATATTTTCCAAATTGAAATCACTTATTTTGATTTCAAAATCCAAGTCAGCTTAGCCTCTTCCAACCCCAGATTGAAGGTGGCCTAGGGTTTCTTCCAGAGCTTGGCCCAGCACCACTATTATGAAATGGATTCAAGTTTTTTATATGCATTTTTATAATGTTGCATGTTCAGAGGCAGATCCTGGTATTGTGGGTCTGTAAGCTTATACAATTTTGGAAGTCTCTCTTTAAGAAGAATAATACAAAATCATAAATTCAAAGTTGCTAGGGTCTCCACCAGGGCCTAAAAAGGGGGCGCCTGCAAGGGAAGGGTCCTGAGCATAAGCTGCACTAGCATCATGGAAACCTACCTCTTCTTTACAGCTTGCCCATGCAGTTGACACCAACAGACTTTCTGCAGCTGTGACCTTCGATTTTACATTTTGTTTTAGGTTCTTGGCTGTGCTATTGTGCCTACCTTAAGAGAAATGCAAGTTGGGCAGAATCTATGAAGTTTACATAGCAGGAAAAAATGGATTTTCTGTCATTTAAGAGGGATTTGATTAAAGGGCCACTCCCATAGAGAGCCTTGATGAAATGTGTGCTGTGTGGCCATATGATAAAGGGGTAGAATTTGTGCTGATTTCTTCAAGCTTAAAAATGGGGACAACTGGTATTCATATCTGAAAAACTCTTTCAAACCAACTATACCGTATAAACCCCTGTGCATTTTGGGACTTATGGGAGGGAGAGCAGGCTGATTTTTTTATAGTTAATGTCTCACCTCCCTTATTGAGCCATGCATGGCAAAAGATGGGGCAGGGATTGACACTACACTGCCATTCTCACACGGAGATTTTTGTGAGATGATGTTTCTGGAAATTTATTTCTACTTGGTCTAAAAAGATAAATTATAGAAACATCATTACAGGCTTCCCTCTTTCTAAGTTTGCAGGAGGCGATGGCTTTGAGAGTCCACGTCCTGAGTAGGGCAGTCTACAGAAGGTGGGACAGTGAGGAGGGATGAGACAAAAGGGGCAGGCCCCTCCGCAGCCCGCTCTGCTCCTGGGTAGGGCTCATGTGCTAGAGGGGACAATAGGCACCTGGATCCTGGTCGTAAAGGCGAGGTAATTTGATATTTTCAATGAGTCATTTTGAAATATTTGTAGATTTTCAAGTACACCAAGGTTTTGTTCAACTTACTTTGTATTATTATCTTCTAACTTCGTTGTGGTAACTGTTCTTGAAAATATGTTAAAACATATGACCTAGCACATCATCTGTTTTTGAAAATGTTTCATGTTTGCTTGAGAAGAATGACCATTCTTCAGCTGTTCGCAGGAGAATTCTACATGTGCTCATTAAATGAAGGGTATTAACTGTGTTCAAATCTAAGCCTTCACTGACTTTCTGTCTGCTGAACCTACCAAAATCTGATAAAAAAAAGAGGATAAACAACTCAGTTTTTAAATAAGCAAACGACCTGAATAGGTATTACATAGACTAGAAAACATCTACAGCCAATGCGCATCCAAGAAGATGCTTAACCTCACTAGAAATTACAGAAACATAAACTAAGGTGTCAAAGAAATTTCATTTTTCATTCACTTGAAAAATGCAAAAATCAACAAGTCTGACAATATCAAGTGTTGAAAGAATATGGATCAAGGTAATTTCTTATATATTACCAGGGGGGATATAAAAAGGCACAATCACTTTGAAAATAATGTGGCACTATTTTGTAAAGGAGGAACATTTATATACTCCATGGCTGTTCAGTTCTATTCCTAGGGATAAAGACAAGAGAACTCCTGTCTATGCATCAGAAGACATGTGTGAGAAAGTTCATTGCAGTGCTATTGTAATAGCAAAAACCTAGAAAATACTCAAATGTCCAAAAACACAAGAATAAAAAACTAATGAAATACTATACGGCAGTAATAATGAGTGAGCTATAGAGGCAGCCCAGGTTCACCAAGCCACTAGGTGGCCCTCAGGCTCCCAGCATGCGCCTGGCCGCCACGATGCCCAAGAGGAAGGTCAGCTCTGCGCAGGGGGCGGCCAAGGAGGAGCCCAAGAAGAGGTTTGTCAGCCAAACCTGCTCCTGCAAAAGTGGAAATGAAGCTCAAAAGGGCAGCAGGAAAGGATAAATCTGCAGACAAAAAAGTGCAAAGGAAAGGGAAAAGGGGAGCAAAGGGAAAGCAGGCGGAAGTGCCTGACCCGGAACCTAAAGAAGATCTACCTGTGGAAACGGAGAAACTAAAAACACGGAGAGTCCAACCTCAGATGAAGCCGGAGAAAAAGAGGCCAAGTCTGATTAATGTCATGTACCATGTCTTATCAGTGGTCTCTGTCTCCTTCTTATACAATCCAGAGGAATATTTTTATCAACTATTTTGTAAATGCAAGTTTTTTAGTAGCTCTAGAAACATTTTTAAGAAGGAGGGAATTCCATCTCATCCCATTTTTAAAGTATAAGTGTTTTGTTTTGTTTTCTAAAGGTGAAATCATTTGCTGGTTGTTTGTTTTTTGGTACGACCAGAAGACAGTGGGATGTTGAAGATGGGAAACTTTGATTGTCTTGGGTGTCAGCTTAAGATTCCATAGATGGGGGTAGTTTTTATATCCGATAATACAAAGTATACTAAATGGCAATTTGGAGTCAGTCATGAGTTTGCTATGTCTTGAACATTTTAAATTACTTCTACTCACATATTTTTGGTAGAATTGTTTCCTAAAGGAAACCACTCCTTGATCTTGACTCTCCCTGTCAGAATTTTGTGCATCTGTAACATCTTTGGTGTGGCAGTCCAGTTTTCCTAGTAACTTTGTCAATGTGCTGTGAAAGATTGAAAATTTGATTATGTAGCATATATGATATTAAATTGTGAATTAGTGGGACTTGGATGTAACAGCATATCAACATTTTAAGATATTGGTACTTGATACTCTATTAAGGAAAGTTAGCCTCTAACTTTTAAGCTGGGAAGTCACTGGATTAACTGTTTAGAAAAGAATCACAACTACATGACTTCACATTTTTTATATGTATGTTAAGAATTGCATACAAATTGAAATGTCTGTGTACTGATCCTCAAAGCAAACAATAAAATCTCAATTATGAAAGAAAAAATATTAATGAGTGAGCTATAAATACCTGTAACAACATGAAAGGATCTTAGAAACACAATGTTATGTAAAAAAAAAATTAGGTTCCAGAAGTTACCTACAGCATATAATACTTGTTTTATGAAGTACAAAACAACTAAAGTAAGTTGTTTAGACATAGTCACATATATAACAAAACGTTTATCATATTGCACACATGTAAGATAAACACACACTTTAGGATAGTGATTGTCTTATGAGGGCAAGAGGACAAAATAGGGGAAGAGCACAGAGGTACACTATTGTCAATGTTTTAGTTTGGGGGTTGAATGGTGATTTTTGAGGTGTACATTACATTATCAGAGTAAATAAAAAGAGGACAGGGCCACATACAATGGACAATGATGACTGCGTGTCATAAACCAATAGAACAGAATAGTTCTGCCCCCTTGAGCTCCCATCCTATATAATAAAAGGTAATATGCAAAAGGGTAATATGAACGGCGGAAAAACCAGTTGCTATGATGTGCACTGACCACCAGGGGGCAGATGCTCAACGCAGGAGCTGCCCCCTAGTGGTCAGTGCCCTCCCACAGGGGAAGTGCAGCGAGGCCACAGCCGGGCTGAGGGCTGATGAGTGCAGCAGTGGTGGCGGCGGGAGAGGCTCTAAGGCTGTCCTACTGCGGGGAACGGGCCTAAGCCATCAGTCAGCCATCCCCTGAGGGCTCCCAGGCTGCTAAAGGGTGCAGGCTGGGCTGAGGGGACCCCCCCTCCCCACTGAGTGCACGAATGTTGTGCATCGGGCCTCTAGTTTAAATATAAATGAATAAGGGATAGAGGAAGACCAGAGGAATGCCCAAATATAATAACAGGGTGGGAGAAAAGTATAACTTGGCTGGGACTGCAGACATCTGAGGCTCTCAGAATTACTGGCAGACTACAACCCAAAGTGAAAGCCTAAGGTTAGGTTGATGGTAAGCAGGTCTGATGCTTGGTCTCACAAAGCAACAGGGTGCCTCAGCTCCTCTCAGATTCAAGAGCTAGGTGGTATGAAGATGCTGTCTGGAAGATTAACCCTTTTCCACAGCCCCAGTCCAATCCCAGTCTTGACCAATTCTCAGTTAATTGACAGGGGCTGAGGCCCTGGGAGAGGAATGTAGCCTATCTAATGAACCATCGGGGAAGAGCTTAGGAAATAAATTGCTCAGCCTCACTCTTCTCTCCCTTCCCTGTGCCTTCCATTGGCTTCACAAAGCAAACAGTGTCCCAGCTCCCTCTGGAAGCCAGAGGGCAAAGGATCCACCGAGGCCGTCCATATAGCTCAGCCTCCCATGGGTCAGAGCAGAATGTGCAAGGGTAGGAGTAGATCTGGAGAGACAAGCAGAAGGTATCCAGCAAGGGATATGAACAAAAGTGCTGAGTGAGGTTTCTGAAAAAGCTTTTGAATTATCTTTATTGTTCAAAGTATTACAGATATCCCCTTCCCTGCCCTTCCCCCCGCCACCTTAACGCCCCACCCTGCCCCATCCCTCACCCCAGGGGGACTGACTTTCTTAGCTATGTTTTCTCTTCTTCCTTCCTGGAAGCAGACAATCCTAGAAGCATAGCCATCATATTTTGACCCCAGTAGATATAAAACAGATGCTAAGAATAGTGACTCAGGAAGATAGAGCCAAGTCCTATAGCAGCCCTGAACCACCCAGCCCCAGGCATCCTATATAATAAAAGGGCAATATGCAAATTGACTGAACGGCAGAACGACCAGAATGCCTGCAGCCCCTCGCCCTGGCTGGCACACCCCAGATGGCCCCAATCAGGGTGGGCCGGTTGGACCCCACCAGTGCACGAATTCATGCACCAGGCCTCTATTTGTTACATAATAAAAAAATTAGAAAAAAACAAAACAACCTTTCAGCTGTTTAATGTCAGGCTTCTGTTACATGCAGCCAAATGCAATCCCTACTAATTCAGATACCTTGCCAAAGTCTCCAATCAGATATACCAATTATTAAGTAATTTTCTGTTCCTTGCCATTTGGAATAATTCGAGTTAATGTTTGATACTTCATAAAAGAGAGATTCATTCATCTTCATTTTTAAAAATTAAAATTAACATAATTTAATTGACAGTAGAAATAAGCTGAAAGTCAATAATTTTTCTTTTATCTGCATGTTAATTGACAGACAACCCAAAGTTTTTATTCATTTTTCTGGCTCATTTAAGATAGCTCAGTTTAGGAGTAAATAAGGTGTCAAATTCATAAAATTTGCTTAGCACTTCTACTTAAACATCTGGTTTTCAAGTAAAAAAATATTGATTTCTAATGTACCAACTGTATGAAGACTTTTTACCTGAAAATAATTATGAAAATATGGCAAGAAATATAATAATACCACAATAACTCTTATGATTAAATCAATTCTTTCCCAAAGACAAGTGAAATGTAAAGCTCTCTCAAAGCTAAATAAAAACGTCTATAACAGATTAAATTTATATCTATATATAAATATGCCTTATATGATCCATGAGATATTATTGAAACTATACAAGTTCTCAGCAGCATCTTAAATGTTTGAATGTCCATTAATGTTGACTACACTGGAGAAATTTGCCAATTAAAGAAATTCAACTGGTTGATTTATGGTAAAGAAAATAACTACATTCTAATTTAACTTCTTTATAAAATCTGCCTCTCATGAATTGGGGCAAAACTGTATATAGATAAACCTGTAATCTGTGACCAGTGTTCTTAGAAGCTTGTGAAAGATTTTATACCCCTTTATAGACCAGTTAGATTCCTCAGTCTCACAGTCACCAGGGGTCTGTTTAACTGCATTATCAAACTGGAATTGTGGGGTGTTGATGATCAGAAAAATGAGGTATCAGTGGGGTTGGTGACAGAACTTAGATGGGTCATGACAGGACCTGTGCCAGGGCATTTAAGGGAGATGCAGACAGATGGAATGACTGCACACACCAACCTCCCTGGGGCTTAGAAATTAATGAAACTAAGTTGACTCAACACACTGTGGTTAATAACATGAAACGTTCCTTGGAATTCTTGCTGCATTATTTTGTGAAGCTCTTGTTATGCAGATCTGATTTCATTTCATAAAACATCTCCAGAGAATTTTTAGTAAACAATGTAGTTTTGGTTGCTGCCTCAATGTAGCCGAGTGTGGAATATGCTTATTACCTTTGTTTGGTCACCAACCTTTTTCTTAGAGATATTGTTGAGTTAATCTGATGTAGTAGAGACTGGCTACCTGTACTCCTTTCCTCCTGGGCACCCAGCCAAACTGTATTTCCCAATCCCCCTTGGAGTTAGGTGCAGCCATCTGATAAGTTCTGCCCAATAGACTGTGGGCAGAAGTGATGTACACCACCTTTAAGCCGGGCTCATAACAATCCTCCCTTCTATTTTCCTTAATGTCAGCTAAACACCGAGGATCCTCATAAGGCCTTAAAGAATGGCAAAGCCACTAATTGCAAGGAGCCTGGGTCCCTGAAAGACTGTTTGGAGCAAAGTCTTGCTATCAACCTTACTGGAAAAACATGTAAATAGGAAAAATAAACAACAACAACAAAACTCATTTAATGCTATAGATACCACTAAGATTTTAGAACTATTTGCTATAGCAATTAACCCACCCTGACTAATAAATCTTAAGATGTGTATATAAAAAGGATACTATTATAATTATCTTTTTAATACATACATACAAATAAAAATAAGTGCATATGAAACCTTCTGATCCTTTCAGTAAAAGTCCAGAAAATATTCCCTATTGATCTTAACAGACTTTGCCATATAGTTCTACAGTATTGATAAATATCAGATTTCATTTTTGGTGAATGTCACAAAACTGAGAGCTTTCATTTCTGTCTCCTTCACCTAGAATCTATTTTAAAAACCAGTCAAATTTTACATATTATTGATACTGAAGAAAAGGTGATTGTTGTTATAAAGGGCCAGAAAGCATACTTAGTTGTGTGGTACCATTGTGTGGAAGGCAGACTTTGTAAGTGATGAACTGCTAAGGAGAGTAATTCTCTGGGACTGGAGACTCCATCCTCTGGGGCCATATTATTCCTACTTTAAGAATTACAGTTAATATACCATGTTTAACTGAAATTTTTAAAAAGAAAAAAACAGCCAATTTTTAGAAAATTATTCATTTTAAGCATTACCCAAATGATAGTAATCAGTATGTCAGAATACAAGACCTGTCACCTCTCCTGAAAGAGGCAGAAAATAATTGCATATGGAGTTTTTAATCATTTAGAAAAATTTTAAATCCAATTTATCTTTTGGTACAATAAAATTGAATTCTTGTGCCACCTGTACAAGCTCACAAGAAATACCTTTGTGGTTGTTAAACACTAATTATTGCATTTATGTAATATTGCCATGGGTATCCTATTTTTATATGTGCTCACTATATATTCAGATAAACTCTAGCTTGCACAAGTCATTCTAGCTTGCACAATCTTATTCTCTCAAAGTCTTTATTCATACCAATCCTTTATTATGCTATTTGCCCAAGTTAAGAATGTTTGCCTCATAAGCCTTGTGAGCCTCCAGTTATTTTTTCTCTTAGATGCTTTCTATCGACTATTCAGAGATTAGTTTTCCCTACACAGAGTCATTGAACTCAGTCATCTCAAAATAGCTAAAACAAAGCAGTATAGATCAGCTCCAGGTTCAATGGTCACACTGTAGGAACACAATTCATTTGTTAATTAAATGCATACTATCTACACCACTGCCTCCTGCTAGCTTCAAATTTCTGTTTGTGGGAACTCTCGGTTTGCCTAAGGAGTGGAAATAAAACAGACACCTCCCTCTGCTGTTGCTAAATTGTCTTCCATGGGAGCTTTTCTCTCACTTCTGTTTCTTAAATGCCAGTTTGTAGATTAGCCTAGTAGAATTTTTATGTCAACTCTGCCATATGCGCCCCCCCCCCCAAAAAAAAAGTAAGGACGTTATAGCAATAATTTGATAGTAGCAGATTATTGGGATTTTGGGAACCAACTGCCATGTTCTACCCAGAAGTCCCAAGGATCAGCCTAATCTAGACCTAAACTTCTCAGTTTATACATATAAATAAAAATAACTGGTTATTCCAGTAAAAATCCAGAAAATACCTATTCCCTATTGGCCTTAACAGACTTTGACATATAGTTCTACAGTCTTGATGAGTATCAAACTTCATTTTTGGTGAATATATATCACAAAACTGAGAAACAGATTGTCCTCTGAATGTGGCTTGAGTCTGCCCAAAACTGATTGGGCTTTCTCTGATGCATGCCCAGCATCTGGTACAGTGCCTAGAACATAGAAGTTTCTAAAAATGTATTTTATTGAAAGAAAGAAATTTCAAGAGCTAAGGCTGGAGAACTTCATATGCCATACTAAAGAATGTGAACTTCATTCTAGAGGGACCAGTGATTTTATGAAGGGGAGGTATATGAATAAATTTTCATTTTAATTTATTTTTTAAATGTATTTTTATTGATTTCAGAGAGGAAGGGAGAGGGAGAGAGAGCGAGAAATATCAATGATGAGAATCATTGATCAGTTGCCTCTTGCACGCCCCCTACTAGAGATTGAGCCCGAAACCTTAGGCATGTGCCCTGACTGAGAATCAAACAGTGACCTCCTGGTTCATAGGTTGACTCTCAACCACTGAGCAATATCAGGCTGGGTAAATTTTCATATTTAGAAAGCTCCCTCTAGCAGCATAAACTTCACATTGGACTTTAAGCAAGCTATGGGAAGGGGACTCTGCCTGCCATGTTCATCACTGGTATCCTTAGTACAAAGCACAGTGCCTGGAACATATAATTGACCCAAGAGTTATCTGCTGAATGAATGAATGAAGTTCATGAAGCTAGTCTCTGAATCTTCCAGAACAGGAGCTTTCAAGGTCTCCTGGGGAATTCTGACCTCCAATAGATTAGCTCTGTGATTTGATTTCTGCGCTAGTAGCTGGTGGTTGATCCATTTGAACCTCTAAGAAAGTCACCAGAGCAGAGTGAGACATCACTCTGATCTTGAGAAATTTCTTTGGACCCAACTAGACATACTATCTCTTGGGCCTAAACTGGAACTGATTCATTCTCCAAGACACAGAAAAGGATAAGCCATACTCCTTAAGGACAGTTTTTCAAGGGACATGTGCAGGACGCCTGGAGGTCTTTGTCAGTCCATTCTCAAAGCAATAGCACGCCCAAGGAAGGGTACAAACCACAGGACCAGCAGTTAATTATATGGTTGATAAACATGTTTCAGCTTGAGCTCTCAGATAATGTGTTTCTATGGGTCAACTGGGTAGCCTCTGGCGTGCTGACCTTTGAAACATGGGCATCACAACCTGACATTTGAGGCTGTTCAGTTCCTCTGGTGTCCACACAGTTTGCTACATCTTGCTTCTCACAAAGCCTCCTCCCTTGCGAACCCTAACTGTTCCCAAATATAAATGAGAAAATTAAACATTACCTTGATGAGAAAATAGCACTCTCTCATTGACACTTCCTCGCATACTCACCAATGTGTTAGTTATAGTTTTTAGTAGCTGTTTTTACATTTTTAATTATTTTGTAGAGTTAAAATATGTAATAATGGATAACTGTGCAATACATTAAATACTTATGGGGATGTTGTGCCTTCTGTTATAATATAAAATCCATCTATTCTGGTTGATGGGTTTTAACCTCACACAGAATACTTTAAACTCCATTTGGACTTGTGCCTACAATCACCTTAGCAAAGTCTCTTAAGTAACTGCGCACAGCCTAATTAGTATGCATTATCAATTAACAAACTTAATAGCCGGCAGATTGATTAGATCCTCTGTTGCAGGGGCAGAGCTGAAGCGAAACAGAATGAAAAATCATTGCACGCATACACTGCAGCTTTGTTATTTTCTCAGATCCCCTCCTCCTCCTTCACATTGCTTTAATTAATGCATGCATATGGTTCTGCATATCTGGTAAACCCAAGCTTTTTCTAACTCATAAAGCTCAATCTTAAACAGAGGGAGTCCATGCCTCCCTTTTATTTGGGTGGGGGGGAGGTCTGTATATATCATTTTCACCCCTCTTCTTGCCCTTTGTATAGCACTGAATTTTAACGGACTGCTTCTCCCAGCCTGATTACCTCCCGGTGGTGGGAATGGCAGAGGAATACAAAGATGAGTGGAAAGCATGTGCTCTTTAAAACAGAGGACCACTCAGGAGTCACATCGGTGGGGCTTTGACAACCGTAAAGTGCTTCCGGCAATTATTTCCAAAAAGAATAGTACAAATGGACTGTCCTGTTACATCTTGTCTGTTTTTGATGGACTGGAAACAATATGAATAAATGAAGGAAAATCCACATTTCCTGAATGCAGGGATCAAGCAGAAAGGAGTTGCCAACTGCACTGTTCATAAAACACTGGCATTATAAGAATTTTACACCTTCCATAAACATTCAACACAAAACCCTAAAAAGGCTTCTGAAGACATTTCCAACACCATAAATTGTCACCCTGCAGTGATGGCTTGGCTTTTATTTTTCTATTTTAAACAAAGTAATGGTTCATGCCAGCCTTTTATGTATTAGCTGTTCTCAGGTAGCATATCATTTTGCTTCTATGTGGGAAGAGTTATAATTAGGTTATGGAGGAGGTCCAGAGAAGTTTTAATTTCTAGTCTGAAGGACACCCCTGTATGTTTGTGGTTTACTGGCTGTTCCCTCCAAAATTCCATCAGGGATAATCCTAGGAATCCCAGGTCTAGTCAACTTTTTCTTGACCATCCTCCAGAAGGAAGGCCCTGCCTCCCTCTCTGACCCCTCCTCCTGCCATTCCCCCTTCACTCACCACGCTCCAGCCACACTGGCCTGCTCCCTCTTCCCGGACACACAAAGCTTTTCTCTGCCTGGGATGGCTGTCCCTACTCTTCGTATGGTTTGCTGTTTTCTTATCTGTAGGTCTCAGCTCACATATCACCTCATAAGAGAGGCCTTCCCCCATCACCCATTCTAAAGTAATGCCCACTCCCCGTGCCCAACCACCAGTACTCTTCTCATCATTCTATCGTACTGATGTCATAGCTCTCCCACTGTCTTACATTATCTTACTTATTTGCCTCTTTATTTAATATTTTCGTCTCCTGTAAGAATGCAAGCTTCTCATTAGCAGGGACTTCATTGCTCATTCATAGCTGTTTGGCTTCAACACTAAGCACAGTGCCTGGCACATTTTAAGAGCTTAATTAATGTTTGTTGAATGAAAATATGATTAAATAAATAAATAGGGAATGAATAAGGAGTAGGCATGAGTATGTATGTGTACGGAGAGAAGAGAAGCGGGGGTCAATACTGAGCCTAGAGTATACCAACATTTACAAAATGAGCCCATAAGCAAATGACATTTCTAAAGAGAGAGAGAGAGAGAGACAGACAGACAGACAGACACTTGGCCAATAAGCACAGGAAAAGATGTCTATCCTTAGCCACTAGGGAAATGCAAACAAAAAATCACAATGAGATACCACTTTATATCCACTAGGATGGCTAGAATGAAGAAGACAGATAATAACAAGTGTTAGCAAAGATGTGGAGAAATTGGAGCTCCTGTACATGGCTAGTGGGAATGTAAAATGGTGCACCCTCTGTGGAAAACAATCTGGAAGTTTCTCATAGAGTTACCACATGACCCAGTGATTTCATTCTGAGATATATAACCTAGAGAAATGGAAACACGGGTCCAAACAAAAACTTGTACGTGAATGTTCACAGCAACATTATACACACCTAGAGGCCTGGTGCTCAGATTCGTGCACTGGTGGGGTCCCTCAGCCTGGCCTGCGCCCTCTCGCAATCTGGGACCCCTTGTCGAATAGCCAGTTTCTGCCCGATCCCTGCAGGCCTGATCCAGACAGGAGGGAGCCCAATCCTGTGCGTTGAGCGTCTGTCCCCTAGTGGTCAGTGCATGTCATAGCAACTGGTCGACAGGTCGTTTGGTCATTTGGTCACTTAGGCTTTTATATATATAGATAGTCAAAAAGTGAAAACAGCCCGAAGTCCATCAATTGATGAATGGATAAATAAAATGTGGTGTGTCTACACAACAGATTATTATTTGTCCATAAAAAGGAATGAAGCATTAACATGCTACATCAGTAAACATTGAAAATATTGTGCTATGTGAAGGAATTCATCACAAATGACCACTCTCTTTTGTATGATTCCATTTATAGGAAATGTCCAGAATAAGCCAATCTACAGAGACAGAGTCTGATTGTTTACTTGCACTGGGCTTGGAGGAGGGGAAAATAGGGAGTGACTGTTAACAGGCACCAGGTTTCTGTTTGGGGTGATGAGAAGGCTATATAATTGATTGTGGTGATAGTTGAACAACTCTTCGGATAAACTATAAACTACTGAATAGTCTGCTTTCAAATGGGTATTGTCTGTGGATTATATCTCAATAAAGCAGGCATTTTTTTTAAAAAAAGCCCATAAAGGAGATTGGAAAGGAATGGCCAGAGATATGATGGAAATGAGAGCATAAGGTATCACAGAGTGTTTCACGAAAGAGAAGGTGTTCATCAGCGGCCAATTCTGCCAGAGATCAGCAAAAAAGGACTGGGAAGTGCCGGTTGGAGGTACAAACAGGAAGAAGCTCAGTGGAGCACCAGAGAGACATCTTTGTTTGGGTTTCCCAGAAACAGACCACAATATAAAGTTTATGTGTAAAAGTTTCTTTGAAGACGCAGAGAACATGCTGGTAGGGGAATGTGGAATGATACAGGAAAAGGGAGGGCAATGATGGAGGGTACCTCATTACAGGCAGTCCTCGGGTTACGTCGGACTCCACGTACATCGTTTCGTGGTTACGTCGCCATCACCCATTTATTTATATATAAAAAAAGTTCCATCATGTCGACGTATGTACATGTGTGCTTTATGTTTTTTATTATTTATTTACCACAAGATCAGGAATTGCTATCTTTCTTTTAAATTTATTTTACTGTTTCACTTCATTACTGCTGTGTGTGTGCTCCAGGTGAGTGACGTAGGTGCTTCTGTAGGTGGGTTCCGACCTACGGGGAAAATCCCTTTACGTTGGGCCATAGGAAGGGATCTCCCAGGTAACCCGAGGACCTGCTGTTCTAGTGAGTCAGCTATCCAGCAGAGCGGAATCCCTCTGGTCCTCCCCTCCCAGGGGAGTCGGCCTGTTAGCACCCTCCCTCCGCCCGGGGTCTGGCTCTCCTGCTGCTCTGGTGCTGGGCACAGGGCCCAGGAGCCTACCTGCTGGCAGACGCCAGGAAGCAATGGAAGGTGGAGCTCTAGGGAGGCACTGGTGGGTCCGCTCCCTGAGGGCTGGCGGCTTCTGTGGGCAGGGAGCCTGTCCTCCCCGCCCCGACAGGGAGGGCCGCAGAGCGCAGGTGCAGGCGAAACTCTGCTCCAGGGGAGTGCTGGGAAGGCAAGGGGCGGTCAGAGCGCAGGGGAGGCGGAGGGAGGCAGCCTCTGCCCTGAAGCTGGGGCTCTCTGTTGAGAGCGGGAGACTGGACATGGTCAGAAGCTCGAGGAAGGTGGAGAGGGCTTCTCCCGGCTGGAGCCTGGCCTTCCTGGCCCAGGGACGCCACCCTCGTCCCGGGGTCACAGCTGTGATAACGTGGCAGGGCAAAGCATGCTTGTGGCGATGCTGGTGCCAACAAACCTACTGCACTGCCTGTTGTGTAAAAGTATAGCACGTACAGAACAATTATGTACAATACATACTACTTGATAATGATAATATACAACTGTTTCTGGTTTATGTAATTACTATTCTGTAGTTTTATTGTTATTTAGAGTGTCATCTTTCTACTTATAAAAAAGCTTGCTGTAATGGAGGGACCTGGAAAGTATTATACAAAGCAAAATAAGCCAGAGAAAGACAGGTATCACATGATCTCACTCATATGTGGAATCTAGTGAACTAAATAAACTTTTGAATAGATCCAGAGACATGGAAGCATGGAACGGACTGTGGAATCTCAGAGGAAAGGCAGGAGTGGATGGATGGGAAGAGAGAAACCAAGCAGCTTGTATGCATGACCCATGGATACAGACAGTAGTGGGTGGAGGCCTGGGAGGGGGCTGGGACGGGGGGAACTAGAGTCAATGGGAGAAAAAAGGGAACATATGTAATACTTTCAATAATAATTTTTTAAAAAGCTTGCTGTAAACAGAATGACTTGTTATACAGGCAGCAGCCTCACTCACCTCGTGTTTACCATGTCTCCTGATGGCATCGTTTTCTCTTTTGCTTGATTTAATCTCATGTTGTTTTGTACAGTTACACGCTGTACAGGCTTGTAGCATAGGAGCAATAGGCTGTATCAGATAGCTGGGAGTGAAGTAGGCTATGCAATCTAGGTTTATGTAAGTGCCCTCTATGATGTTCGCACAACGAAGGAATCACCTAATGATGCATTTCTCAGAACGTATCCCATCATTAAGTGGCGCATCGGTGTATATATCTCTGCATATCCTCTGTGGAGCCCTTGTGTTTGCCTTTCATATGCTGATCCCACCAGCAATCTGTGAACTTCAGAAGGGTATGGGCCACAGCTATGGAACATCAATGGCCCTCATCTAAGAATTCAGCCTCTAACACAACATGGAAGATAGTAAAGCTGTTTTAAAAGTTTTGTTTGGTCTTTTTACCCACCTTATGCCCAAATTAATTGAGCTCTGTTCTCTCTGGGGTGGAGCTCTCTCGGTGGGGCTGGGGCAGGGGAAGCAGCCCAGGAGTAGAGAGTGGGCCACAGAAACGGAGGGGATGGGAGGCGGGTCCTGCCCTGTCCTCAGCACCAGGGCATTCCCTGGCCACTGGCCCAATCACACAGACTCACAGCAGCTATGTGACTTCCTCAAGGGGAGGAACTGTGTCACATTTTGAACCCCCAGTGCTCAGGTCTCCCCAGTTCTTATGTTCCCAGTGAATGTTTTTCAGCTAAATTCAACTAATGGGGGTCAGTTGTCCCCCAAGTTTCCTCCTCAGCCAGTCTCCTCCTAGGTCCCATTCCGGGCCTGCTTTTTTTGTTTAGGACTCTTTGCTGCCTCTTGTTCAACCTAGACCAGTGGTTGGCAAACTCATTAGTCAACAGAGCCAAATATCAACAGTACAACGATTGAAATTTCTTTTGAGAGCCAAATTTTTTAAACTTAAACTTCTTCTAATGCCACTTCTTCAAAATAGACTTGCCCAGGCCGTGGTATTTTGTGGAAGAGCCACACTCAAGGGGCCAAAGAGCCGCATGTGGCTCGAAAGCTGCAGTTTGCCGACCACTGACCTAGACTTACCCCTTCCCACCCCCACCATTCTTCTCACCCTCACCCTCCACACCTACCTATATGGAGTTTGTCCTCTCCAACCTGAAGAGAAACTCACCTTTACTTCTCTGCAACGTACTCCTTTTCTTCCCCAGGTAACAGCAGCTTTCAGATAATGGCCCTGATGGGTCCCACAATTCTGTATTTCACAGATCATTCATATTTCAAGACAGATTGTGAAATAGACTTTGCCAACTTAATAAAATATCAAAATTGTCATTCATTATCACCATAACTTCACATGAGAAATAACATCTAACAATAGCAAAAAAACAAAAAATAATAAAAAACAATTCCCCTTAATAGGAAGTACATATTTTCAGCTTGAAGTTGGAAGGATGCTTTCCCACAGAGCATGGTTGGATATATAATTTTCTTTTTCTCATTGCAAGGTGGCCTGGTCAAAATTTTGCCACAGATCAGCGTTGAGAACCACTATCTGGAAGAGAGAGATATTTGGGGCCTAATAAAGTCATAAGTAAACACGTGCTCGCATTATCCAGATGTATGTAGAATTGGTTTTGATTAACAATATCTACAGCTGATCAAGAAGTCTAGGCCCTTCTTTCCTGTTCTCTACTTCCTAGGACCCTCACCTGTCTGCTCCTCAATTCTGACCCTACATCCCCTAATCCACTTTATTCTTCACTTTTGCTGGTTAACTTCTAATTCCTTAACAATTTATAATCTTACTGCCAGTGTAGGGAAATTCAATTAAGTTTGTGAATATTGTCACAATATCTGGGGATGGGAGGAGGGCCCTGCCCTGTCCTTAGCACCAGGGCATTCCCTGGCCACTGGCCCAATCACACAGACTCTCACAATATTCTCAGATATTGTGACACTAGCCAAAAACTATTTTTACTGGTAGAGCAAATGAAATTAGTCACCGTGGTAACTTGTTATGGAGTCTTCCAGTTCTTGGCCTTTGCTTTTGGAGGTAAATATTTAAAACATAGTCTGCCAGCAACAATGGTCAAAAACTGGTCAACCCAGTAGCAATGAGTAACCTAGTGCCCAGATTGTGGTCTTAAATATAATTTCCTACTAAAAGGAATCAGCGTCCTTGAGAAGTGATCCATTCTAGCACTGTATAAGCTGAGCCTGGAACAGTTTGTCATATCAGAAAGCAAGACAGCTACCAAAGACAATCAAGGTCACGTCAAAAGGCCCAGTAGCAACTTAAAGGTACTCCCACTGACCAAAGATGAAAAAAATCTGAAAATGAAAAGGAATAACAGCCCTGGCTTGATGGCTCAGTTGGTTGGAACATCATCCCATATACCAAAAGTTGCGGGTTCAATTTCTACTCAGGGCATATACCTAGGTTTTGGGTTTGAGCCCCAGTCAGGGAACTAACAGGAGTCAATCGATCAACACCTCTCTCTCACGTCAATGTCTCTCTCTGTCTCACACACACACACTTTCTCTCTCTCTCTCTCTCTCTCAAATCAATAAAAAACATCCTCAGGTGAGCATAAAGAAAGAATAACAAGTATAATGTATTAAAGTATATAAAATATATTAAAATCTATAGTATGTAAAGATAAAAAATAATTGATAACTTCAGATGATGCTTGGAAATCTATAATAATAAAAGTGTAATATGCTAATTAGACCGGACAGCCGAACAACTTTCCGGATGTCCTTCCATTTGACCTTCCGAACAAAGCTGGGGCTGTGGCTGCAAGGGAGGGATCGAGGCAGCCGCCACGGCTGTGAAGGCCTACTCTTGCATGAATTTTGTGCATCGGGCCGCTAGTTGGTAAATAAGAGGAAAGAATCAAGTATTTATCTTGACTTTTCTGTTCCAACAATACCTCAAGGTAATCAAGTAGCTGTTAAGGCGAAGTTCTTCATAGAATTGTAGCTAATAAATGCAGAAGGAATGATAGAATTCTATCACTATTTTGCAAACCCTTGATGAAATAATGGATCTCAACAACAACCCCTAATGGTTGCTCAAACCGTTAGGTGAAAGGCCAGTGTGAAACTTTATATGATGAGTCAGGCTAACAATCCCTCAGCCTACTGATCAGTTGTAAAATCACAAGAGGAGAGACCTCAGACATTATGTACCTCCCGATGTAAAGCAACATCATGTTCAATGAAGTAGTCTTGCCAAAAAAATAAAACCCAAATCTGATTAAGGCTCTAGATTTTAGTATGGGACATAGAGAACAGAAGAATATGTTTAACTTTGGAAATGCATTTAGCAAGATCCAGAATATGGTACATTTTATAGAAAAAATAATCTGACTTCCTCCATAAGTAACAATAAAAGGGGGGAGAACCTAGAGATTTAAAAATGCTTCGAAGGCATACCAACATAACGCAGAGTATGTAATCTGCTTGGATTCTGAATACAAACCAAGCACAGAAAAGAAGTTATGCTGCAATTGGAAAAATCTGAGTACCATTAGATGATTGATGATGTTAAGGAATTACTGTTACTTTTTTAGGTGTGATGATTGTATTGTGATTATTTTTTAGAGTCATTATTTTTTAGAGGTACATATTGAAGTATTTACAAAAGAAAATATTTTATTTCTGTGTTTTTTAAAAAAAACACACACAAAAAAATGGTCAAGGAGGGGATGTGGGAAAGGTGCCTGGGTAAGCAACGTTGGTCAGGTGCTGCCTACTGCAGCATGGGCACCTGGGGGGTTTATTATATAGTCTCTCCACTTTTGTGTTTATTGGTAATTTCCCATAATAAAAACAAAAACCTTAGCTTCCCCAGAGTTTTCAGGATTATGCTTTCCTGCCAGAATATGTCTGTGGTAGGATTACCACCTGTGGGTAAAACCAACAGCTTGCTTCCAATAAACTGATAGTGGGCAACCTGCAAGTCCGTGCTACTTAATTTTAATGTGCCCTACAATTGAGATACCCTGAGGCTCTTTTCAGGAAGACTTCATTGTTTATTTAGTAACATGTAAGTGGACGTGGGGGCAAAAAAACTAGTTTCTTTTTCAGTCGCTTTGTAAAAACAAAGAGGGAAAAAGGACAAAGCTAGTTTAACACGGGCCTTGCCGTTTCTCATTGAAGCAGGTAGGAACAATAACAGTAACAGCTAACACTTCTGAACGCAAGTCACTGTGCTAAGCCAGCTGCATCCAACAACACTCTGAGATAGGTACTATTATTATCCCCATTTCACAACAACACTCTGAGATCGGTACTATTGTTATCCCCATTTCACAACAACACTCTGAGATAGGTACTATTATTATCCCCATTTCACAGCTAAAGAAACAGGAGTTTAGAGAATTAAAATAGCGCCCTCCTTCCACCCATGAACCTGCTAAACCCATCAGATATATCTGCTTCCTACTCTGTGGCCTTTAATTCTGTTCCTTCAGATTCATATTTGAGCACCCACTATGTTCCAGTTATATGTCATTTACTTACAGCAATTCACTTTAATCCTCACTCAAATCCTGGGAGTTGGGGCGGGGGGGGGGGGGGGGGCGGGTATCCTCTTCATTTCTTAGATGAAGAAACCAAGGCTCAGAGAAGTAACCTGCACAGGACAACAATGCCAGCAATGGATTAGGGTTTCAAACAGACCCCAAAGCCTGCCTCTTAATCACTACCCTGCTATCTATGGCTCAAATGGTTCCTCCTCTGCCCCCCCCCCCCCCCCCCACTACACTGCTTGTTCCCTCACTTTTGGTCCCAATGCCATTATATCATGCAAGCTTATGGAGGGTAGGGATGGTGTTCATTCAGCAAATACCTGTCAGGCACCCATGTCCAAGCACCAAATCTTCCACAGAGCCTAGCACGTGGTGCTTCACAACTGTCATCTGAATGGCATCATAGTCCTTAAGATAAGGGTGAGACAAACCACTATTTACAGTCAACATTTTAAAAATATAGTAGGTTGGAGAGCATTATGCTAAGTGAAATAAGCCAACCAGAGAAAGATAAATATCACATGATCTCACTCATTTATGGAATATAATGAACAACATAAACTGATGAACAAAAACAGATCCAGAGACAAAGAAACATCGATCAGACCGTCAAACCTCAGAGGGAAGGTAGGGGAGGGTGGGAGTAAGGGGGAGAGATCAGCCAAAGGACTTGTATGCATGCATATAAGACTAACCAATGGACACAGACAACAGGGGGTGAGGGCATGAGTGGGGGGGTGGGGGAGTCATGGGGGAATAAGGACACATATGTAACACCTTAATCAATAAAGAAATAAAAATATAGTATGTAATTATTCCTCACCCCACCCCCAATATTTACCTAAATAAAACAGTATTCATTACACTGGAAATCATTGTTTTGAGTATGTTACAGCCAGAGCAAATGTAAAATTTCACCAATTTTACATTTGGCCAATGGTGCAAAACTCTGAACAATAATGTGGTGTGGGGACAGGTTAGGGTCAGAAACCTGTGACTTTTTGAGGCAGAGAAAAGCCAGGAGACCCTTAACCACATTCTTTCACTGGAGTTAGCACTTTTCTTCTAGATTCTTTAAAATTATAAATAGCCACTCTAACCCTTTTTAATGTAACACTGCTGAAAATATATAATTGTTCAAAGTGGGAAAGGGAAAAAAAATCACTCTTCATTATTTAATGCAAATGAACCAAATTGGAAAAATTCCATGTTTCCTCCTCTGAAAAATCTGTCTCTTATTTTTACCACTCTCAGTCCCTTGTTTTATATCATTTACACTCAATTCAGAAAATGCCTGTCTAAATTCACTTTCTTAGCTTAAGTTACTAACCCCTTGTTCTTTGTATTTGACACTAAATCAAATAGCCTTGAAACAATTATCCTCTCTATTCCCTTCAGAATTGTCTATACTTTAATGAGTTCCCACTTAATCTCCTCTTTGCCAAAGAATACCACTCTGAATAGCTAAGATCCTTAAATCTCCGTGTGGATCCCTCTGCCCTCTGCGGTACCTTCTCCATTTCTATAATATCCTTTTGTAATAAGGTCTCTGGAACTGTGCATAGTATTCCAAATGTGGCCTCGCTGATCCTCACAAAGAACCTGGATAATTCCCTGGATTTATAGTCAATCCTCTTCTTAAGCATCTTCAAATGGGGGCTCTTACACTGCCTTTATTGCCATTAAACTCTGAAAACTTAAAATGTTGAGTTTCCTTCTACTCCCATTTTATCCATCCAAATTTCTAGTTTCCAAGTGAACTAGGGAATTCTGGACCATTTCCACAATTAAATATATACTTTAAAAAAATGCTTCTGAGGCATTATCACATCAGAGAGTAGGAGCTACAGACTCTTTCTTTGGGGAGCCAGTGACTAAAAAGGGGACCCTTCCTTTGGGAGATTAACACTGGGTTTGTTTTGCACAGACCCCATCCCTTACTCCTCCCTAGAGCCTCCTTCAGAGGACACATGGGTCTAAATTTGAAGACCAGGATGGAGTGGAAGAAAAATAGCACAGGCTACTCAAAGATGTACATTCTTGAGTAGAACATTTGGTGAATCAGGTCTTTGAAAAGATCTCTAGGGGCCAAAGAATACAGATGCTTCAAATGGTTTTGCATCTAATCTCAAACAGGCACATCTGCACACACACAGACACACACATACACACATACATAAATGCACACACCTTCTATATCCCAATTAATCATTCTTAAACATGATCTCAGCCCTTTTTGGGTTTCAGTCTTATGTGGGAGACAGATATTAATGGTATGAACAACTAAAGGAGTATAACAAATGAAATAAGGTTGTATAGGAGCCTGATCCAGTCTGGGGGATTAGGAAAGCCTCCCTAAGGAAGTGATACTTGAACTGACATGGGAGTATGCATAGAGTTCTCTAACTGGCTTGAAGGTGAGGGTGGGCTGAGCATTCCAGGGAGTGTGAACTACTTGTGCAAAGGCCTTGTAAATTTTGGGGAAAATGAAACAATGCCAGTTTGGCTGAAGAGCAGAGATTGAATTAGAATGGTATAAGAAATGCTCACGATAGGTAGGGCCAGACAATCTAAGGCCATGGTAAGGGTTTTTTTTTTTTTTTTCCTATGAGCAATGGGAAACCACTGAGGATATGCATTAAGGGAGTGTTTTGAAAGCAGATTTGTGTTTTGAAACGTTCTTCTAGGCTGGCTCACGGAGAGTGGATGAGGGTGTGGCAAATACCCGTGATGTATTGTGTCACATCCCTCTGGCCACCTGACTTGGTGGACAGTTCCATGCACTAATGCCAGTATCCCACAGTGAACATGTGCAGAAGGGTCTCTACACCCTGCTTTCTCCTGAGCTGCAGAAGGATGCTCATCTGCAAGCAGGTGTACACCAGCAATGTCCCTACACGCAAGCCCCATCAATGAGGGACCCGATGAGGGGATAGATGCTCCAGTCTCCCCATCCTCTGGAGCAACAATTCTGAGGCCCCTCTGCAGGGCTCCTGAGAGGACCCCCAGTGGGACTGAGCCTCCGCTGCCAACTGTAGTAGCCAACTATTTTGCAAACATGCATGGCTTTCTTCCTTCCCTACCTTACTTTCTCCTCCACTTCCTTCTGCTTCCTGTGCTCGCCTCCCACATCAGCTACTGTACCCAAGCCCTTGTCTCAAGTCTGCTCTCGGTGGAACTGAAACTAAGACAGAGAGTGCTAAGTGGATGGAACTGCAGGATTAAAGATCTTAGCTGTGAAGCTGCTTATGTAATGGAACACCAAACAAAATCCAAAATTGCTTTGTATGGTGTTCCGGTCATCTGCTGCTGTGTGATGAATCACCCCAAAACGTAGTGGCTTAAAACAACAACAATCATTTTGCTATTATTTACTCTCACAGTTCAAGTGGTTGAGAAAGCTCAGCTAGGCAGTTATTGCTTGGGGTCACTCCCCTGATTGCAGACAGAGTGGCTAAGGATGGCGTCATCTTTAGGGCTCCCTGACTCATATGCCTGAAAACTGATGTTGGCTGCTCGTTGTGATTTAGCTGAAAAATCTACACATGGCCTCTCCACCTGGTCTGGGCTTCTTAACAGCATAGTGACGGGGTTCCGAGAGCAAGCATTCCAAGAGAGAGTGCCAGAAGGAGCTGTCATCTTTTCTAACCCAGCCTCAGAAGTCATACAGCATCATTTCTGTTGCATTCTATTCATTCAAAGTGAGGGACTAAGGCTAGCCCATATTTAAGGGGAGGGAAATGAGATTCTACATGTTAATGGGAGGAGTATCAAAGAATCTGATATGGTAACATGCTTTGAGAGTAGAGCCTATAAATGAATTCCCAGCCTAGTTTTATATCTGTTGTCAAGACACTCACAAGAGAGGATTTAGCCTTTCAGGGAATGCTTCTGTGAGGGTCTGATATTTACTCAACACATCAGGACACATGGCTGAATCTGCCTCTCCAAATTGCTCCTGCTCATTAAGGGGGAGTTTGCTGCTTGGTACTAAAGCAGGGAGGGAAGAATTGGAGCTGTTAGTTTATCCAAGAGTGAGGGGTATCAGGGAAATCAGCCAACTTCTTTTCTATGATATAGGCTGCTTAATCAAGAGAAAGTAGAAGGAAAAATATATTAATGACATATTCAAGTTTTTGAAATTGAACTTAGAAATAGCCTTGGTTAATGATTTATTTTTCAACATGAAAATTCTCTTTATATTGACTATTTGGCTCTCACAAATGTCAAGCCATTTATTCTATGGTTAAGCTGCCCATATTTTCATGAAAATATTTCCTTTTAAATGTTAAAAGATATCAACCCTGAAATCAATTCATTTTCTTCTTGTGCTAAAAATGAGAATATCATAGCAGAACACAGTCTAATTGATGCTAACAGGGATCAGTGAAAAAAAGGAGACCCTAAGTCTTCTATTTGATTTTCCTTTTAAGACTCGCAATTGAATAATAGTAGCTATTTTGAATTCATCTATGCTCATTGACCTAACTTGTCAGAAATCAATTAATAATCAATCAATATGTTCTTTGAACTATGCAATGAATTTGAGAACACTCAATTCAAATTCTAGTATGATCACAGTGACCCTACTCCAGCCACTTATCCTTAGTTAAATTGCTTCTCAGTTTCTTCATCTGTCAATAATGGCACTGATGCTTTTGCCGTCACAAAAATAAATTGATTTGCAAAGCATAATCCCTAATGTCTAGTTATCTTCTCTTGATATTCTCTACCTATAATTCCAGAAGTAGCTAAGAAGGAAAAAGAAAAAAGGTAGTGTAGATTCAACTTGTAGATTTACTCTGACTCATGAACACTGATGTCTCAGATATCATATAGGTAGTTGGGTCTTTTCCATTAAAAAACAACAACACCCTATTTATAATTTAAGACAACTGCTGGGTAACAAAATACCCCAAAATTTAGTGGCAAAGAACAATACTTTATCATTAGTTTTATATACATCATGATTTTGTGGTGAGGAATTCAGATAGGACAATGAGGATGGCTCATCTCAGCTTTATGATGCCTAGGACTTCAGCTGGGATAACTTAGAGAACTAGGACTTGGAAAGCTGGTGGCTGACTGGGGCTTCGTCTCTCTCTTTCTCCCTCCCTCCCTCCCTCCTTCAAGATACATAACTGAATTTGTTCCTCCGCCTATCCTTTCCATATAGCTAGCCTGGGTTTACTCACAATCTGGAAGTCTCAGGGTAGTCCCATTTCTTACATGACAACTGAGGAACTGTCTCTAAAAAAGAGTATGCCCATGAACAGAAACCAGAAGATATAAGTTAAAATGTTGTCCCAAAGCAACACAGTGCTAACTCCATCATGTTCTATTGGTCAAAGAAGAATCCACACAGATTCAAGAGGAAGGACGATAGACCCCATGAATCAACAGGAAGGGTTTTGAAGAATCTAAGCCATCTTTAATACACCACACTTAATTATATTCAACTCTGCCTTACAATGTAGCAGGTATTCCATAGCTTCTGATAATGGAAGAGAAGCCCCTATTGGACTAAGCCTATTTTTATCTTTGGCCCAATGATAACAACTATGAACACTGGACAAAATATAAACAAATACCTAAGTGGCATTGAATAGCAACCAAAAGCAGACACTGGAAGGGAGCCAACAATTGGAGGAAGGAAAGGCATGGGTGAATTTTTTAGAATTTTTTACTTATAAGCAGGTCCTTGTCTATGCTGAGCAGGGCAGCTACTGCTGGAATAGAAGGTCTGATGTCCTACCGGCATAAAAAAATAAGAGGAAATAGTTCAGAGGTACCACAGCAGCCTAATAAAGAGAGAGCCTCAAATTTTGTGTATAGACTCTGCCCAAGTCTCTAGCTGACCCCTGAACTGCTCATATATGAGGCAGACTGCAAGCAGTCCAGCTAAGACTGAAAGTGCTGGATGAGATTTCAGCTGCTGTCTAGCCAGGTTATCGGCCTGTTTTATTAAAATAAAAAGCAATAACTTTCAGAAGGATAAAACAGAATCCAGGGTCTTTATAGTGTATCACTCAATATCCAGAATATAATACAAGTGTATAAATACATTAGAAAATGTGATCCAGACTCAAGAGAAAATGAAATCATTGACGGTCAACCCAAAGATGTCCCACGTATTGAAATGAGCAGGCAAGGAGTTTAAAACAGCTATTATAACTATGCTCTAGGACATAAAGGAAAATAGCTTTTAATGAATGAATAAACAGGAAATCTCAGCAGAGAAATAGAAACTATAAAGAAAGAACCAAATGGAAATCTTAGAAATGAAAAATAAAATATCTAAAATAAAAGTTCACTGGTTGGGCTTAGAAGAAGAATAGAGGTGACAAAGGGAAGAGTCAGTGAACCTGATGACCAATCAGCAGAAATGATTCATTCTGAAACACAGAGAGAGAGAAAAAAAAAAAAAAACAAACATGAACAGATCCTTAGGGAACTGTGGAACAACAACAGAAAGTTTAACACATATGAAATTACAATCCCAAAAGTTGAGGAGACAGGGAATAGGGAAGAAAAAATACTTGAAAAAGTAATGACCAAAATTTCCAAAGTCTGGTAGAAGTTATAGATTTACAAATTCAAGAAGCTCAGTGATTCACAAAATGGATAAAATTATAGTCAAACTTCTGAGAAAATTAGATAAAGAGAAAATCGTGAAAGCTGCTACAGAAAAATAACAAAGAAATAGTAATAAGAATTAAGACTGACTTTTGTCAGAAACAACAAAGGCCAAGAGAAATCTTGAAAGTGCTGAAATAAAACGATCACTGTCAACCCTGAATTCTATATCCAGTAAAAATATTCTCTAAGAATGAAGAGAATATAAAGATAAAAACAACAGAACACCAAAGGAAATGATACACTGCTAACTCTACTTGAACTTACTAATAATTAAATTTGGGTATAAATATATTTTTGTCAAGCCCTATTTCTGCCCCCTTTCTTTTCCTGTGTATCAGAGCATTGAAAGCTTATTGACTGAATAGTAATAAAGAGCTATAACTTTGAGCAAATACTCTGTGCCAGGATTCTTCTATGGATATTACAATTAATCCTGATCCTTATCAACAGTTATGGCTGTTATTATCAGGATAAAATTACAGATGAGAAAATAGTCAGAGAAGCTAATTACCAGTAATGTGTACAAGGTCACACAGCTAGTTAGTGTGACCCAGGCCCAAGTAGAGGTCCTTGCCCTCCTTGAATAATATTTCATGGACATTTATATATCGCTTGAAAATTGACAAAGTCCCTTATGAACTCCTTCTAAAATCTTTCTTACACTATTTAAGGAGCTAACATTTTATTTTAAAGGCAAACATAAAAAATTTCGGGTTAGCACCTGATAGTCTTTCAATTGCCTGCAACTGCCTTCTCCCTCTCCCCACATGCTCCTTCCTTTAGCAATAGAGAACACCCAACAGCCCACAACACAACTGCTGTTTCAGCTGGGCACAGAGCTGCTCAACTAGAGACTGTATCTCCCAGCCTCCTTTGAAGCTAGGCCTGGGCCATGTGATCAATTTTGGGCAAATGGGATATGAGTGGACACAAGCATGACCAGTCAACTTCTGGTCAGGTTCTTAAAGAAAAACGCACTTGCCTTAGACCCTAGACCTTCTATTCCCCCTTTCCCGAGGGCTGGAAAATGCAACCGTGAGCCTCTGCTTTGGACCTGGAAGTCGAAGCCACGTGTGAAAGGCGGCAGGAGAGCCAATCTGCGGACCAGCCCTCAAAGCTGCTCTGAATGGCTTACTGCTGGACCAGGCATGGAATTCCCATATAACAATGTGAACAAACAAACAAACAAACCAACAAACAAAAGGTTAAAAATTCCCAAGACATTTATTGAAAACCTGGGCATGTGGCCATCTCTGTGACTTTGGCATTGTATTCACCCTACTTTAGAGATGTGTCCCCATTTCTAAAGTAGGGTGATCATTTTACTTTCCTCACAGGGCTGGCCTGAGGGTGGAGTAAGATAATGTGTATAAACATCAGCACGGTGCCTGGTACAGAGCAAGAGCCCACACATGCTACATTTATTGTGTGTCATGGACTAGATTTGAATATAGACACAGCCTTTTGCTTTATATACTGGGTGCCCTCAGACGCTGAAGAGAATACCTGGTTAATGAATGCTGTTGATCTAAGAACAGAGACAGAGGAATTTGTAGATGCTAGGGCTTGTGGTAACGATATCATAGGGTATTGTAACCTTTATTTGACAACGCTTCTTTCTCACCATTTTCAACTCTTCATCTCCCTTAAAAGAATGGATGGTGTTTTAAAAAAACATTTTCTTCTATAGTTGTGAGGGATGTGTATATATATATATATATACTAGAGGCCCAGTGCATGATTAAATCATGCACGTGTAGGGTCCCCTACACGCTTTCGCTTTCGATCACGGGGGAGCTGGGTGCCTGTCCGTTGGTGCACCAGGCCTTTCAGAAGCCTCCGGCGTGGTGGAGGCTTCTGAAAGGCCTGGTGCCTGAGCGGACAGGCACCCAGCTCCCACGCTTTCGCTTTTGCTTTCGATCCGGCCACCCAGAGTCCCGCCCCCCTGCGCCTCCTGGCCAATCGTGGGCATAGCAAAGGTACGGTCAATTTGCATATTTGTCTATTATTAGGTAGGAGATATATATATATATATATATATATATATATATATATATATATATGTGTGTGTGTGTGTGTGTGTGTGTGTGTGTGTGTGTGTATTCAGAATTAATTCTTAGAAAATTAATACCTCATTTTGAGGCCAGCTCACTACTAGATTACCAGGATGATAAACTCCTATTGGTAAAAGAATACTATTTTCTTACCCAATTACTAGAGCTTCCCCACCCTAATCTGAGCTTCTCTCAATTCTCTTTCAAAAGAATATGTAATGCCTTTAGAAGGTGACAGCATGGTGTGACTGCTCAACATTCAATTCGTGTCTTCAGCACCAACAGAGGAAAGGTTAGAGATATAAGGGCAGCCCCTTGTTTATTGCAATTTCACAGCAGTGGCAAATGCCACAGAACTCGGGCTGGCAGCAGGAATTAGTTAAAACCTGGCAGCAAATCTTCCTTTCCCCTCACTGCTTCATATCTTTTCAGAGTGGAGATATATGTTAATTTGTGAAAATGAGGACTAAAAGAAGGACAAGGAGAGGAGGGCTTGGGAGAGCTAGGGCAGGGAGGGGAGCCAGATTAGTCAATGAGGAGGAGAAACCAGAGAGAAGGAATGAGAAAAAGGGAGAGAAGGGAAGAGGGGCAGAGGATAGAGCAATGTACAGTATGGGTAGAGGTAGACTTGCCTTTTAAAAGAAAAGGGGGAAGGGGAGTAATGTACATGAAGAAGAGGAGTCATTTCAATTTTCTCTCTCTGGCAATGATATAAGAAATGGGGGAGATATATAGTAATAATCTCAAAACTAATAAAGCAGGCAAATCTGAGTCCAGACTTTCTTTTTAGCATTTGGAAAATTCAAAAGAGCACTATTTGTATCAATTCTAAGGTAGTCATTTCCCTGCCTCTCCTCCTCCCCCATCCTGCTTCCAGGACCCTTAAGTCTAGGGATAAGTCAGAAACTCAAACTCCTCAACCCTAAACACCAACTTTCCAGCGGGCTGAGTTACCCTGGATTGGCCAGGACATAGAGATGGTTTAAGTGAAGGAGGTGCTGGGAAACTGGGTCATATGTTGGTGGAACCCTTGTGCTGTGGGGCCCTGATGTTAAGAATAAGATGTGGTACATATATACAATGGAATACTACTCAGCCATAAGAAAAGATGAAATATTGCCACTTGCGACAACATGGATACTTGAGAGTATCATGCTAAAAATCTGTATAATTTTATTAACCAATGTCACCGCAATAAATTCAATTTTTTAAAAAAGGCCTCTTGCCTGCTAGAATTCCCCCATTGCCTGAGGTCACTGCCTCTATGTCAAAGGCCTTGGGGGGGGGGAGGGGGCGCTGCTCAGTTGCTACAGAAAAGGCAGGGTTAACTTGCCTCTCACTGTCATTCCATGGTAGGAAAAAAGTAAAAGAAAAATGCAAAACTTGAGAGAAAAAGGGACTTGAAAACTCAAGGATGACAATAGACAGTGAAATCTGAACCCCAATTTCTAGTCATTTCTCTTACTAGTTCTGGCTCAGCAATTGTGAAGTGATTGCCTTTGGAACAAACAATTTATCTTTCAACAACTATTCCAGGTTCAAGAAGACCTAGAACAGGGGAGCATTAATGTTTAAGTAAGCGCATACGGCTCTATCTTCTTTCCCAATTTAAAGGAATTGTATTGACAAAAGCTTCTGACGAGCTACTTTGGTTAGTGTCTGGGTTGGCTTGTCACGTGGAGCGCTGGTACCCACACTGGGGCTGGGTGACTTCACTCCTCCGCCCTTCCAATGCCTTATCATTGAACTGTCCCAGGCCAGCCCCTCTTTTTACTTCCCTCTCATGATTCAATTCCCTTCGCATTGGCAAAACCCGAAGAAAGCCAGGGAAACACCTTCTGTGCAGCTGGAGCCTTAGCTCTGACGCCACCGGAAGGTGAATCCAGACCACCTTTCATCAGCCATCCACCTCCAGCCGAAGGACTGTCAGAGGCCAGAGTGCTTTCACCGGCTCCCATCACGCCAGGCTCATTCCCAAGAACCTACCAAGGAAATTGCTCGACTCCCCACCAGTGGCTTGAACCTCTCACTTCCATTGGAGACAGATTTGAGTTGACTTGTCAAAGACTGACATATAGTTTGCCATTGAATTTGAAAGAAAAAAAACCACACCAAGTTGTTGACTACTTCCTCTATAGTGTTGAGTTGTAAGTGTTGTATGCTGATTTCTCATACCTGTCCCCAATACAAATAACAGAAATCTTTCAGAAAACCAGTCATCAGCTAAACGTGAGTGGTTTTCTATAGAAAAGGCCCATTTGTCACTAGGGCAGCATAGTATTTTGATTATAAGTTCAAGGTCTGGAGCCAGATTACTTGAGTTCAAATCTCATCTCCACCCTTTACTACTTCTGGGATCCTGGGAAAGTTATTTCATCTATACCTCAGCTTCTTCAACTATAGAACACAAGCATTAATAATGGCATACATTTTGTAGAGTTGTGAGGATTAAATAAGCTCTCAGTTATCCGGCACATAGTAAGCACTCTACCTGTATTAACTGTTATTATTACTAGGGACTCAGTGCACAAATTTATGCCCCTTGAATGGAACTGTGGGCCATGAGGCTGCGGTGGGCACAGGTGCCGGTCTCAGCCCATCTTCTGCGCCCCCGCCTGGCCCCTCCCGCCCTGGCCCCCGGTCTCCTGTCTGCCGGCAGCCCTGCTCCTGCTCCTGCTGCTCCCGTGCACTGACGGCCCTGGCCCTGCTCACACCCGCTGCTGGCGCCAGCCCTAATCCGTGCTGTCAGCAGGTGTGAGTGCAGTTCCAGCACCAGCAGCGGGTGCGAGTGGGGCTGGCGCCAGCAGCAGGTGCAAGCGCCCGGCAGGACCGCAGCATTTGGGAGCAAAGAATTTTCAGTAACCACCAGAGGCTTGCCCCAATGACAGCGACCAGCGCCCCCCCCCCCCCCCCCGCCCTCGTGGTCTGGTGCCCGCCCCCCCTCACCTGCTCCACCATCCCGCTGAAGCCAATGCCTGCCATGTTCCATACTCTGTTGCTGATGCCTGCCATGTTCCCCGCGCCCCCTGGTGGTCAGTGCACGTCATAGCGACCAGTTGTTCACTTGTTCGGTTGTTCCGCCATTTGGTCTATTTGCATATTAGGGTTTTATATATACTAGTATTGATGGTTATTATCATGATTATGTATCCTTTGGAAAACATATGGGGGTCTCAGTGGCTGAGAGAGCCATACCCAGGAGGAAGAGCCCTGAGGTAAGTGACCCCATCTTCCAATTGTCTTTCAACTATGATTACTCACTGTAATGAAGAGAAAAGATGAGCAAACAGTTAAGCTGGTACTTCCCAGCCCTGTTGGTTAAACCTCCCCGACAGCTACCAGTGAAGGGATTCCTAAGAGGGGCTTCTCCTGGGCACAAAGAAGCTCGCAAAGTACAGGTTTACCGATTGTGTCATTGTGAGTTCAGGGTTGTGTGTGAGACCAGCTGTCCCCACATGAAACATTTAGAGCAATAGTCACATTTATTAGCACAGAATTGATTTACAAAACTCAAGGAGGGCACGGGATTCCTATGAACTGTAAATTAGTAAATTGCTTTTTAATCTACCATAAAAGATCACTGAAAAGTCCTTTTAAAATCAAAGGTCTGCTAATTCAATCATGAACACATTTGCCCAATGATGCTCAAGGCAAGAGGAAATCTTAAATGCTGCGCAATTGCCATTTAAAACATATAATTTAAGAAATGATTTAAGTTTAATTACAAAATCGAATGCAGATGTATGCTGTTTTGAGGAGACATTGGCCTTGACACTAACATTTGCTTTAAAAATATTTTGAAAGGAAATGGCCGCTCCTGCATTGTGTGCTTTCTGATCAGACCTGCTTCTCTGTGAGCCACGGAAGACAACAGTGAAGACGGCTGTCCTTTTGGGGGCAGAGTGTGAGCTCCCTAAGCTTCAGGGTGCAGAGAGGACAAGAGGAGAAGAGGTCAAGTTAACCGGGAGTAGGGACTGCAGGGTACACACTACATCAGAAATAGGATTCGGACCGCGGGCCCCTGGATCCGGGTGAGCCTGGGTCCGGGTCCGGGTGAGGCCGCGGGCCCCTGGATCCGGGTGAGCCTGGGTCCCGGGTCCGGGTGAGGCCGCGGGCCCCTGGATCCGGGTGAGCCTGGGTCCCGGGTCCGGGTGAGCCTGGGTCCCGGGTCCGGGTGAGGCCGCGGGCCCCTGGATCCGGGTGAGCCTGGGTCCCGGGTCCGGGTGAGGCCGCGGGCCCCTGGATCCGGGTGAGCCTGGGTCCCGGGTCCGGGTGAAGCCGTGCCCCCCCTGGGTCCGGCCGAGACCAAACCAGAGGGAGTCGGACCTGCATTATCACCATTTGTCCACCATCCAGAGCTGAGGGGTCAGTGCCGACATGTACTCATAAGGAACTGGTGGACATTGATATTGGGTCTCAAAAGAACTGTTGGTCCAGAAAGAAACTCACTACAGACTGATTTTTTGCCTGTCAGCATAACTATTATTGCCCGTCGCACATTCAATTCTTATAAGTACATCTCTAGTGACACATGATTTCGCTCATCTAGGGGAAATGATGAACAACATGGACTGATGAACAAGAACAGAACCAGAAACAAGGAGGCACCGATCGGACTATCGGGCCTCAGAGGGAGGATAGGGGAGGGTGGGGGGAGAAGGGAGAGATCAACCAAAGGTCTTGTGTGCATGCATAAGAGCCTAACCAATGGTTAAGTTCAACAGGGGGTTGGGGCATCCATGGGGAGGGGTGTGGGATGGGAATGGGGGGATGAGGACAAATATGTGACACCTTAATCAATAAAGAAATTAAAAAAAAAAAAAAAGAAATAGGATTCGTTCTAGTTCAACATCTGCCCTCATGTTACAGATGCAGAAACTGGGACCCAGAAAGGTGAGGTGATTTGCTAGCCATCAGTTAAGCCCCAAAGTCAGAACTAAAACCCAGTCCTTCCTCTTAATTCACCAGCTCTCAAATTCGTGCTTAGAAATTATCTGGAGATCTTGTCGGTATGGTGATTCCTGCCCCTTCCATTTTGACTCTGCAGGACTGAGGTGCAGTTGCATCTTTAACAAATTCAGGCGATATGAACACAAGTGGATCCAGAGACCACATTTTGAGAAATTCTGCTCTAGATCAAGTGTCTTATGGCAGATGCTTTTCAATTTATGAAGCTATTCAGCTAATCAATCCAGAAGTGAAAGCCCTTTGAAAAGCTGCACAATTCCCCCATGCAATATTCCTCGGCTGGTAAACATTGCTCCTCAGTACACATTTCTACTCACAGGAGGACCCGGGAGCAGCAACATCGTCCTTACCAGGGTGCTGGTTAGAATTGCAGAATCTCAGACACCACCATAGACCACATAGACAGAATGAGTCAAATCTTCATGTTAACAAAACCCTTAGGTGGTTTTGGATGCACAGCAAAGTTTGAGAAGCACTGATGCAAGGTCCAGGAGCCTGCTCTGGTTATCTATTGCTGCATAATAAAGTACCACAAAACCTTGTTGTATACAAAAACAATGATACTATTCTCTCTCAGGATTTTATGGGTTAGGACTCACCTGGACAATTTGTTCTCTTCCATGGTGATTAGAACCTCCCCACACCAGATCTGGGGCCTCTCGTCTCCTTTATACGGCATCTTCTGGGGCTGGAATGTTCCATATGGTGCCTTCATTCACATGATTGGGATTTGAGCTGAAATGGGTGGAAACTGGGATGTGGAAAGCAATGTTCTATTTTCATGTAAGGTGGTCTCAGGAGAGTCAGACTTCTTACCCAGCAGCTGACTTCCCCTAGGGCGAGGGCTCAGAAACTGGCCGTGAGCCACACAGCCCATCCAAATTCCAGGGGAGGAAACATGGACCACAACGCTCCGCCTCCAGCTTACCGCAGCGCTTACTAACAGTGCAAGGGAAATGCTTGGGGCTGGGAAGCACCTTGAGCCAGCCCAGCATCAAAGAGCCAGACTGTGAGGTCCAAACTGCAAATACCATGAGAGGTGAGAAAGAGGGAGATTCGCTGGAAAAGGCTTTACAGGAGGAGATGGGACTCAAATTGGTCTTAGGAGCATGAATAGGCGCTGGTCAAGGAGAAAGAAAGGAAACGGGCATTCCAGAATAATTTCTACGCCTACCACAGCCTAGGGCTAGTTTGTTTTTGCCCCACCTCCCACCCCGACCTCTCAACCTATACACACACGCACCACTCCACGCTGGGCCTTAGGTTTCCACCGCACTGTAAAGATACCCATGTTGTTGTCTTCTCATAGCAACATTGGGTGAGTTTACAAAGCAGAAACTGCTTTTCAGATTAAAGTTTCCAAAGAAATCTGAAATTGGCCACTGCCTCACCACCACGCCAAGTATTCAGAGAAATCAGGCAGCTTTGAACAATGCCAGAGAAAGTGCTTTGCTCAAATCTGAGTCATTTCCTGTCTAGAAAGGATAGATTGTTCTAGGCCTTGCTTTTCCTCTGCTCTGACTGGGAACATTCAGGTATTGCATAGGAAACCCAGTGCCTGGAAGGATACTTGGATGCAGAGAAACAGCCCGAAGTATGTGTACAAGTAAGTAATCTTTAAAAAGCAGGAAGCCAATTGAACACAAAGTATGGTCCCAATTACATGAAACGTTAAAATACTAGAAGCAATGCCATAACGTTAACAGTTGTGAAACTATGCATGATTTTTTCCTCTTTTCCACATTTCAGTTTTTCACAGTGAACATGTGCTGTTTTCATAATCATAACAACATGCCTGATCAAAAGATGTATTTTGATTTTCAAAGAAGGTTCTAGGAACCCTCACATAGCAATGAATTCTTCAAAAACACAGTTTTCAGACACCCTGTCACAAATCCTTCCAGAGGCCCACATGCAAGTATTTGCCCTGATAAATGCCAGTTCTGTTCTTCAAGATTTACTTGTCAGGAAATCAAGACACACAGAATGAGTGATTTCAGAAGGAAACGTTCCGGGATTCTGGAAACAGATGATGCTTTCTTTCAACCCATTGTCATTCTTCTCCTTCACTAAGATATTGTCGTCATCACTCTGGCTTTAACGCAGCTTGACAGTAGCCGCATTTCGGTGCTGGTCTTCATCTCTTTGGGTAAAAGTCTGTGGATTGAGGCTCAGCTCATAGCTATTCTATACTAATCAGACACGGGGACTAAATTAGAACAAGAATGGGTCCGAGGTGAGATAATGTGAAGCCGACCGCCTCCCGGCAGGCATTTTATGCTCAGGACCTCATTCTCATGAACGCTGACTAGGCCATTGGCCCTCACTTTTATAGGCCAGAGGGCCGTGGCTTTCACTCCCTCTCATAAACTATTGGCAGCATAACCCTTCGCTTACTTTTCTTATTCACTCCCAGTTTGCGCTGCTGCTAAAATATTCTGCTTTTCAGCTGCCATTATCAGCGCCTAAATCACCCCTAGTCTAAGGCACCAGCCTTTCCAGAGCAGAAACCACAGACTCAGCAGCCGGGATGTCATCAGCATACTCGAGATTACATCATCTCCTTCTGCCAACCTTAATACCACTATGGTAACCATCAACAGCAATAGCCATGATTATTTCAGTAGAAATATTGAACAGATGTGACAGCCTTGTCAAACTCCTTTGCTGGTGTCCAACCACTCTGTTATACCTTTTGCAAGTCTAAAATTTCTCTTCTGGCCATAAGAGAGACAGCGTGCGCTGACCTCCCACGTGGGAAACTATGCCTGTAGCATCAATTGGCATCTCAAATACCAACTACCAACACCAACTTATACATATAGCCCGCTGCTCAGTTTTACACACATTCTCCTTTTTTGACTCTCAGGACAGCTGAGCCTGCAGTGGAATAACTTGAAGGAGCACTGGATTTCCTGTCAGAAGTTTTGCGTTTCTGGGTCCTTACTACCTATGAACCTTGAGCTAGTCATTTTGAACTTGTTTCTTGTCAGTAAAATACCTACCTCTTTTCAACCCACTTTGACAATTAAATGAAATGGTACATTTAAAAATAATAAATTAGGAAAATAGGTAAACAAATACTTGTACATGCTTATTCATAGTAGCACTATTCACAGTAGCCAAAAGATGAAAGCTACCCTAATGTCCATCAACAGATGAATGGATACACAAAATGTGATATGTGCATACAATGGAATATTATTCAGCTATAATATGGAATACTGTATATACACGGTACCTTGTAGATGAACCTAGAAATACTGGTACATGCTGCGTCATGGATGAACCTAGAAAACTTGTGCTAAGTGAAAGAAGCCAGACATAAAATGTCACATATTGCAATGCTTCCATTTATATAAATCTAGAGGCCCGGTGCATGAAATTTGTGCAAGGGGGGGGGGAGTTGTCCCTCAGCCCAGCCTGCACCCTCTCCAATCTGGGACCCCTTGAAGGATGTCCTACTGCTGGTTTACAGGGATCGGGCCTAAACCAGCAGTCAGACATCCCTCCTAACCACTCACCTGTCTGCCTGCCTGCCTGATTGCCCCTAACCACTCTGCCTGCCAGCCTGCTCACCCCCAACTGACCCCCTGCTGGCCTGCACGCTCCCACCTTTCCTCCCCACTGGCCTGCTTGCCCCCAACTGCTCCCCTGCTGGCCTGCTCACTCCAAACTGCCCACCCCCCGCTGTCCTGATCACCTCCAACTGACCCCCACTGACGGGGTGAGGGACTGAGGGCTGTTTGCAGACTGGCCAAGCCCCCCAGCGGGGACCTTCACCCCATGGGAGTGTGGCCAATATGAGTGAGGAGCTGAGGGCTGTTTTCAGGCTGGCCACACACCCCAGCGATCCAGGCTCCCAGCCCCTCCTTTTTTTCTTTTCTTTCTTTTTTTTCAGCCCCTCCTTGAGTGGAGGCCTGGGCCAGCTGGAAGCAGGTATCTGGGATTTATTTATCTTCTACAGTTGAAACTTTGTAGCCTTGAGTGGAGGCCAGGGCCAGCCAGGGCAGGTGGAAAGTTTGGCTTCCTCCATTGCCGGGGGCAACCCAAGCCTCCTGCTTGCTCCAGCTCCATGGCTGCCGCCATCTTGGTTGGGCTAATTTGTATACTTGCTCCTGATTGGCTGTGGGTGTAGCGGAGTGATGGTTAATTTGCATGTTTCTCTTTTATTAGTGTAGACTAGAGGCCTGGTGCACAAAATTCGTGCATGGGGGGTGTGTGTCCCTCAGCCCAGCCTGCACCCTCTCCAATCTGGGACCCCTCGAGGGATGTCTGACTGCCCATTTAGGCTTGATCCCGGTAGGATAGGGCCTAAGCGGACAGTCGGACATCCCTCTCACAATCCAGGACTGCTGGCTCCCAACTGCTCACCTGCCTGCCTTCCTGATTGCCCCTAACCGTTTCTGCCTGCCAGCCTGATCACACCCTAACCACTCCCCTGCTAGCCTGATTGATGCCTAACTGCTCCCCTGCCAGCCTGTTTGCCCCTAACTATCCTCCCCTGCAGGCCTAGTCACCCCTAATTGCCCTCCCCTGCAGGCCTGGTCACCCCTAACTGCCCTCCCCTGCAGGCCTGGTCGCCCCCAACTGCTCTCCCCTGCAGGTCTAGGTCCCCACCAACTGCCCTCCCCTGCAGGCCTGGTCGCCCCCAACTGCTCTCCCCTGCAGGTCTAGGTCCCCACCAACTGCCCTTCCCTGCAGGCCTGGTCACCCCTAACTGCCCTCCCCTGCAGGCTTGATCGCCCCCACCTGCCCTCCCTTGCAGGCCTGGTCCCTCCCAACTGCCCTCCCTTGCAGACCTGGTCCCTCCCAACTGCCCTCCCCTGCTGGCCATCTTGTGGTGGCCATCTTGTGTCCACATGGGGGCAGCCATCTTGTGCATTGGAGTGATGGTCAATTTGCATATTACTCTTTTATTAGATAGGATAAATTTGACCTAAATAAATAAAAGTTATAAATAAGCACATGAAAGTCCTAGTTAATATATCCCAGAGATAAAACTGTCTCAGAAAGATTAAGTGACAGATGAAAGGACAAACACTTAAAAAAACAAAACAAGCCTATCAAAACAACATCAAACAAGAAATGTACTCTGAGACTAGAATTCTGGTCTCTGATGCACCAGATAGTTCTCCCTTATGCCATTACTGCTATCCGCTTCTGGGTATGGGAATAGCCGGTTAAGCATTTAAGAACATTCTCTGCTCTGAACTTCTGCCCTACTCCCATACCTGTTGCCTAATCCAGTCCACCTACTGCATTTTCACTCTCCCCTTCCCCTTGTTAATTCACAATGATACTAAGATAAGGTGATAATCTGACCTAAAGATTGGGGTCTTTGGAAAACCAAAAGAGCTTCTCTATCTCTGTATCTTCTTTATCTAAAGAGAAGGTTCCTGAATGTCTAGTGGTTCTCTGAGAAGCTAGGGAGCTTTGTTACAAATGTATTAGCTTGGGCCCCATCCCAGTCCAACTGAAGCAGAATCTGTATTTTACCAAGATTCCCAGGGACTTCCCTGTGTATGAAAAGTTCTGGGGCTCTGAGGCTCTGGGGCTCTAGAGTTGGAACAGAGTCTCTACTTAGGTCAACTATCAGGTCTTGGAGATGTAAACAAACAATAAGCTATGTTGGGCCTATTGGGTCATTTGCTCTCAGTAAAAAATATGTTCATTTTCATCATCTTCATCAGCATTTAGTGAAAAGCTTGTGAACAGTGGAAAAAGCATGTAGGGTATTCATTGAGTTATATCTAATTTCATAGATGTTCCAGTCTCCATTCCACCTCTAGTAATCTCCCAGTTCACAGGTAAATGTCCACAAGTGTATTATTAAGTCCTCAAATGTCATAGTCAGTGAAAACTTTAAAGGTCATCTGGCCAGTGATTCTCAAATGCTATTCCATGGACTAGTTCTGAATCACCTAGGAAGCATTTCAAAAAAGCAGATTTCTAGGATATAGAATCAGCTCATTAAATCTGGAAAGAGAGCCTTAGCTGGCTTGGCTCAGTGGATAGAGCATCAGCCTGCGGACTGAAGGGTCCCAGGTTCGATTCTGGCCAGGGGCACTGGGTTGCGGGCTCAATCCCCAGTGGGGGTTGTGCATGAGGCAGCCGATCAATGATTCTCTCTTATCATTGATGTTTCTATCTCTCTCTCCTTCTCCCTTCCTCTCTGAAATCAATAAAGAAATATAAAATTTTTTTAAAATCTGGAAAGAGGCCATGGAATACATATTTTCTAAAGATTCCCATGTGATTCCATTTGTCTTGTTCCACCCATGCATTCCCCTCCACAGCTTCTCTACCACCTCTGCCTGAATACCTTCAGGGACAGGTTCATTTCACTTCAGAGAACTAACTGTTATAAAATTCCTTCCAACACATCGAGCAGCTCTTCAAGTGTATGACTCCAGGCACTGTGTCCATCCATGTCTTCTCCCTGATAATACTTTTTGCCTCGAAGTCTATTTTGTCCAGTAATAATGAAACTACCAGCTTTCTTTTTCTACTCTTTTACTTTTAACATGTAACCAGCCGCTGGCAGTCTTGGTGTGGATACTCATGTTCTGCATCCCAGATTCCAGCCAGTTCTTCTTGCCCTCCACAGCTTGCAGTAGGTGGCAATCTCCACGTCCAGGGCCAGCTTGACGTTTATGAGCTCCTGGTACTCACACAGCTGCTGGGCTATGTCCTGCTTGGTGTTCCTCAGAGCGGCCTCCAGCTCAGCCACCTTGAACTGAGCATCCTTGATGGCCAGCTCCCCACTCTTCTTAGCATCGGTGATGGTGGCCTCCAGGGAAGCCCTCTGGCTTTTGAGACCTTCAAGCTCAGCCTGGAGTTGGCTGATATTCTGGTTCATCTTAGAAATCTCAGTCTTCATGTGATGCAGGTCATCCCCATGCTTCCCAACCAACATCTGCAGCTCCTCATACTTGATCTAGTACATGGTTTAAACCTCAGCCCAGCTGTGGTTTGCAATGTCCTCGTACTGGGCCTTGACCTTGAGGTCCAGAGAGCAGTTGTTGTCCAGGAATAGCACCACAGATGTGTCCAAGATTTGAGACTGCAGTTCACAAATCTTTTCATACAGCTGCCTGTAGAAGTTGATCTCATCGGTCAGCCCTTCCAGGCAGGACGCCAGCTGTACCTTGTTCATGTAAGCTTCATTCACATCCTTCTTGATGAGGACAGATTCATTCTCCATCTCTGCGCTTGTTGATCTCATCCTCGTACTTATTCTTTAAGTTCTCCACCAGTCCCTGCATGTTGCCAAACTCTGCCTCCAGCCTCAGTTTCTCCAGAGCCAGTGTGTCCGCCTACCACTGAAGGTTGTTGATGTAGCCCTCAAACGCGTGGTCCGTGTTACTGTGAGTCGTCTTCTGCTGCTGTAGGAGGTTCCATTTGGTCTCCAGAATCTTATTCTGCTGCTCCAGGCTTCGCACCTTATCTACGAAGGAAGCACACTTGTTGAGGGTCTTGATCTACTCCTTCTCCTGGGTGCACGCAGCCTGGATGTTAGGGTCCACCTCCAGCTTCAGGGGGCTCAGCAGGCTCTGGTTCACTTGGACAGCTGTGTTGCTCTCCATACTCCCAGACCCACCATACCCACCGGCCAGACAGGACACTCTGGTAGCTGCTGCCCACCTGGGAAAAGTCCGAGGAGCTGGTGTGGGTGCTGGGCCCACTGGAGTACGAGTGGCTGCTGAAGGCCCGGGTGCCAGAGGTGGACACCTGGTAAGTCTTCTGGGTCACTCTTGTGGACATGGTGGAGGCTGGAGTGGAGGCGAGGAGGCTGAACCAAACAGAGATTCTAGCGGGAGAGCCACAAAGCTGCTTGTCATCTTTATTATTTTAAAACAAACTTATTTATAGTTTTAATCATTTTTTTATTGTTATCTGAACTCAAGTGTCTAATCCAGCCTTTGTTTTGTTTCTTGATTTCACATGTGTGTTTTGTAATTTTGTATTGTGAATCGTCTTCAGTAGGGTTTATCTGGGAAGTGTTGCCTGGGTGGAGGAATGGTCCTTCCAAAGAGATTTGTGCTTTGTCTTCTGCCAGTTGACCCAAAAATATCACCAACTTCAGACCACTTTTATGTTAATTGCAATTAATGTAAATTAAGCCCAAGACTGCATGAGGAGCAGAGCCATCCTTAGGGGAGGTTTTCTCTCATCTAGAGCCCAGTCTGAGAGAAAGTTTTTTTGTGTTGATGGACAGGTTTTTATTTCCTATTGCCTCCTTTTCTGGGTGTCCTAGATTTATGCAGGGATCTCAGTAGTAATTCCTGCCTCATAGAGGAGACTTTCCTCCTGTCCCTGGTGTTAACAGAGTGCCACATGGACAATGTGCCCTAGGGCAGCTCTAGTGTCAGCTCATAAACTCACTAGTCTGTTGTTTTGTTTTCAGTGCTGGGGTATTTCCCTTTCTTGTGATAGCAAGAGGATTTTGAAAAATGTACTTAACCTAGAATTTCTAGGTGATAGTGGCAGTAAGGCAGGCTTTCAGTTGATTTAGCCTGCAATATTGATAAAAATAAAAGTGCCCTAAGTGTTATCTGTATGCAGCCTTTTATATTAACTAAGTAATAATTTGTCTCACAAGAGATTCTCAACCATTTTCAAAACTGAAGCCTATACTAATCTCAAAATGCCTTCACCAAAGAGCAATGCTTGTTATACCTGTAAATGTTCATATGCAAAGTGGGGCTGTTAAACAGTGAGACTGAGGCTATAAACTAAACAATTACATACCTTTGTCATTGTACAGACACTATTTGCATATGTTCTCTAGTAAGTGAAAACAGAACTTCAAAAATGAATTTTCCTCTTGTGTGGTTATTAATTTCTTAGAGGTGAATAACTTTCTTATTATACTAGCCAACTTAATTTTTGAAAACAATATCAGCAATATAATTCTTCAATGAAAGTATCACAGAAGAAGGAACCAGGGATCTAAACACTAATAAAACAAACACACTGAATAGTTCCGATATAGGGCAGAGAGATAGTAAATATGGCTCTTTCCCTCAGTTCCACCATTAGCTTCCCACATAACCCAGGACAAGCTTTTACTTTTTTCATGGCTCTGTGTCTCCATCTCTAGCCTGTAGCTTTACTGTTGATTAACTGTACAATCCAGGGAGCACCTCGAAATAGTTCATCACTGTGTGACTTCTGGTAAGAGACTGGTTCCTGTAGGCTCCTGTCCTTAAGAAGGGTGGCAATTACTGACTTCACAGGCCGCTTGTGAGGACTACTTGAGCTAATTTACCTAAAGCTTCCAAATCAAGACTGTCAACTATGTCAGCCATTATTATTACTGTCACCAGCATTGCTATATAATATTGTGATAATATGATAACGAGGGCCTTTTAAAACTATATCCTCAAAGAACAAAGATTTTTTTTCTCAAAACACTGATAGGTTGCTTCATATTAAGTTAAATTTTTGTACAAAGGATTTTCTGCCAGGCTTATGCATATTTTCTATAAGCAATCCTATTGAGGATTTGAACAAGAAAGAGAAATCAGAGCAAAAAGGGAAACTATAGTGGTGGAGGAGACAAACCTTTCATTTTTAAGCTTTGTACCAGCCAAGAATTACTGACCCCAAAGGATATCAATTTTAAAACATCACTCAAATATTATTCCCTTTAGAATTTTCAAAACGTTAAGTTTGGGGCGAGGGAACTGCTGGTTTCTTTCTGAGACTACATGAAAAATTACTTACCAAATTACACAATTTCCTTTGACATTAATTTTAATCCTTTAAAACATTCTCAGTAACGTATGAGTCTATAGAAATAATTGTTCATAAATAAACACTATACAAGGCAGTAAGCCAGTGACAGATGAATCTACAGAAATAAGTGTTCTCTAGATGTAACTGTCTTAGGAAGAGTAACCTAAAGAAACCCCTGTCAGCTGGAGGGGGTTGGGGGGGGTGCGATTTGCTATCCAAGTGAGATCTAGAACTGGGAGCCAGTCAGGCAGCCTCCTTGCCCCAGGTCCACCGTTTATCATACAGCCCAAGACAAAGCTCTCAGTTTTGTTATGGCTCTGAATCCCTCTCTCCAATATTTAAGTAATCTCTGCCACTCCCCTATTAACAGAGGCGCTGTGAGAATTCAAGAGATAATGTTCAGAACCCTGGCATGCCCATAAACACAAACATTACCCCTGACAAATGAGGTGGTTTGCCCTGGCAGACTCTGTTAGAGATGTATGATGCTTGACAGTGGTAAGGTTGGGGATAAACCTCGACAGCAGCTCCAACTTGACTTTGGCCCGGAGTTGGGAGTGGCCAGAGGGAGGTGGGCAGAGCCGGATGGTGGCCCTATCCATGGGGGTGCCTCTGATGAGAACAAAGCTCTAAGGGGGTCTGTCTCCAGGTGCCGGGATAGTCGAAAGTCAGTACAAGACTGATTCCTTCAGCATTGGACAGCTCCCAGCCCAACCCCGTTCACCTGGGCGGGAAGGACGGAAGGACGTCCTTCTCCCTCCCACCTTCCCCAGGAGGAACTGAGGGCTGTCAACAATGGCCTTTGTTCACTCTTCCAGAAAAGCCAAACAGAAACTGCATGAAGCACTTCAAACCCCCCTTAAATGTTGACAATAGCAAAAGGAGCAATGGAGGTTGGGTTTTTAAAACCCAACAGGCAAACATTAAAAAATAGTGACTTAAAAAAAATCTAAATGTGCTCCTCCAGTGCTGTGCATGGAAAAAAGAAAACATCTCATTTTCTGTCTTTGCCTAGTGGTTTTTATAGGCACAAAATGTGAACTAAACTTCCTTAATTTTCACTTCAGTGTTTGCAGCTTAGGATTCCATTAATATATCCTTCCCCTCGGTTGTGCAGGGTCCTCGTTTGCAGTCAGTTCATTCTGCACTGATGTATATTTCATTGCCCAAGGCTTAATTTTGATTTATTGTCCATCCATAAATTAGAAAAATATGCTCTGGAATTCCATCCCGCTGAAAAGCTGTGCCTGATGTCAGGGGACTGGGTGATATTTAAGATGTCAGAAATACATATTGGATTAGTGTGCTTTGTTTCCCCACAACAGCAGGTGTTTAATCATAGCTGATGGCTGAAGTTAAATGCATTAGGACAGCAGCAGCCAAGAAGATGGAGTTTTTCTAAACCATACAAACTCCAGGATAAATAACTCAAAACTAATTGTGTGTCCACATCTTAGATACATTTTTATTTACTTAATACATTAAACAATGAAAATAGCCTCTGGCACTTAACTTCATGTTTAAGAGCCTGTGCAAATATTTTATGTTAGGGAAGTGTTGGCTGTTTAAACATAATTACTATTTCCCTTACTGGCCCTCTGGTGGCTTTATATCAAATATTTCTCAAAGCAGAAAAGAATAAAAGCTGAAATCTCTCAGTAATTCAAGGATAAGGGATTTTAGAGTTTGCTTTATTTTTCTTAATATAATTGGAATGTGTACATCTGTCTACATGCCCATTTTGCCATAATCCAAATGATGCTCCACATACCTACTGACCAGGCACTTTCCCCTCCTCTCTTTGTAAAGTAGAGGTTCTTTTTGTCATTATGTTTATATTAATTAGAGTTCTATGTGTATAGAAAAATGATCAGGCTTGGTCTGGAGCAATTTAGCTGGAGGCTGGAGAGACGACGCTTAGGAGAGCAAACATTTTCAAGGTGCAACCGATGACCTGTAACAAGCAAGGGAGATTCATGGCGAGAATCGTATATTTTGACACAACAGTGATTTGATTAAAAGAGAAAGTAATAGGTTTAAACAGTCACTATGAGGATGTAGCCAGACTTTGGTAGCATTTTGCAATTTACTTTACAGACCAGTGACGGTGCAAGAGAGAAGGCCTTTGCTGCAGAAAAAGGCCAGTAGGATTTGGAAACAAACAAACAAAAATTGAGTGATTGATACTAGTCCTCCCCCATCCTCATCCTTTAAAAAAACAAAAACATACACCCATGGAGAAGACAGGGTAATACAGAGGCAAGGAAAATATTGGGGTTACTTTGAGAATGGAATTAGAACTGCATTTAATTTTTCTTAGATATTTTTTAAAGAATTATCTTCAGAGTCAGACTCCACTGAATCAGTCCAAAAAGAAAAGGAAAAAAATATAAGTCTCTGCATTTTGAGAAAAATAAAAATTTGTTTTAGAAAACTGAAAGAGTTAATTTATTTCACTTAGATAAGCAGTATTATCCCCAAGAAGAGCTTACATACTTAGGTTCAATGTAGCATCAAATTTAATTCTAACATAGTGGTTGAGAGTAGGGCAGTGTGGTTTGAATTAAATAGGTTAAAAACTAGTATTAATAAAACATTGTTCAGTAAAAAAGTGCACATTACAAAGCAATCTATAGTATGGTCCTATTAACATGAGACTACAAGAAAAGCAAAAAACAAAATGAAAGGCATTCTATATGTGCGCACATGTCTAAGAATGACTATATCACTCATAGGAGAGGTTCTGAGGCAAACAGAACAGTAGTCGTCCTGAGAAGGGGAGTTTGACATGCTACTCCATATAATTTTGTGTCGTTTGATTTTTATCTGTAATCATAATGTTTTCAGATATAACTTGAATAAATTAATTCCTAAAGAATACCAGTAAAGCTCTGTTTTTAAGGGAAAAAGAGGTTATTCCCTAGTTTGATACATATATACTGCCTGAATAAAGATCAATTGTGATTTTTTATTGCTATAATTATATGTGTTGAATGAAATAGTCATTGAATGTTATTGTAGATAAATATTTTGAAGAAAAAGTTTTAAAAATTCCTGTCCTGATGAGGTGTTCAAACTTCATTGGAACCTTAGTTTTCTCACTGGAAGCCCATTTATTCTTTTCTTACCCCTCCCCCCGCCTACCCTCTTCTAGCCTCCATGACCTTGGTAAAGTGGCTGCCTCAATTACTAAGCATTTATTATACTAGGCAATTCACTTCCAAAAACAACAACAACAACGAAGAAACAAACAAACAAATCTAGGTATTAACATTGTTCTTTGTCTCAGAATTTCTAGTAATATTCTCCTTGTTAAAATGTTTTTCACAAGTCCGATTTTAAAGTGATATTTTGGTGCTTTTGTGTGTGTGTGTGTTTTAAAGAATGTTATAAAATACATTTTTCTTTATTACAATCATTTTCATACCATTTAATATCTTTTCCTGTTTTGCAACTGATATCCCAAAGTTCTTCAACAATTTTAACCCAAGGGGAGTGTCATTTTCTTAGGAAAAAATAGATATGGGGACAGAATACTCCCACTCTAAACCACGTCATAGTCTTTCTAACGGTTTTAGTCGAGTGTTCTAGCTCAGGCTCCCCAGAAAACCTACTCTGAGGTCAAGATTTCTTGCAGGAGGTTTACCAGAGGCTGCTTTGGAGTCATACCTGAAGGAGACAGCACTGGCAGGGGGAGGAGCTGAGCTGCTCTTTTGGGGCTGGGTGATCCTGCAGAGTAGTTCCCATCGCACCTCACACTGACCCGTTATTGGATGCAGGCTGACCCTGGAAGGGAGGTAACTGAGTGAGGCAGCTCCCTGTGGAGGAGGGCAATTCCTGGAGGGGGGTTTGCCTGAGAGCCTTTAGTAACCGACACTCCCAGCAGCTATAGGCACGAGTGCCTTGGACTTAAAAGGGGGCTCTAGGTGGTACACCCCACATTCACCACATTGATCATTCAGGTCTCATTATCTTCATTTTCATCTACAAAAACCAATATTCATTAAACATCTAGCCAGAGCACCTCTCTAAAACAAAGGAGAGAAGGAGCAACGTTCATGTGAGAAAACATGAGAGGACCATAATTCCAAGGCATTTTTGGCAAATGAGGCTAAAAGTGGAAGGGTGAAAATCATTCCATTGTTGTCACAGAAGCAGTAAAGGAAGGAAAGAGAACAACTTAATGAGTGGCTCAGACTAAAAATCTGAGATTTTGTTTTCAAAATGTCTCCATTCTCTCATGCTGCAGATTCCCTCATTCTGTGTCAGAAAGGATTAACATGTTATGATGGGCTCTGGAGACTATTAACTGGAATTTTCTGTCACACATTCATTATGCCAAGTATCTGAAAGAGAGAAGTGGAAGACTTCAGGCACCCACGACTCTTTTCCCCGGTTTCTGTTCCAAAGAAACCCGGTTCCAGGAGAAGATGGTGCAGATGAGGTGGATTTGCAGAGCAAGTGGGGAAAGGGAGCTTTACCAAATACCCAGGGACCAAGGAGGACACCTGGTCTAACAGGATTTTTGTCGAACTGTCCCTGTCAACATATGGCAACTTGAGCCCTGACTCTGCCTTGGCAGCCTGGAGGTAGACTGGGCATATTTGGAAGCAAGTGACATTAATCAAGATTTGCTTAGATATGTGGGAAGGAGAAAATACAAATGTTTTAAAAAGCTTATACACAGGAATGTTTATTCAATCTCCGGTAGCCAAAATAGAAAACAGTTATGTCTGAAAAAGGAGAAGCTTGACATGCTTTCCTAAGACATACCCCAAGCATCCACAAGCATCGCCCAAACAGTAGTCCTTCTCCAGAGGGAGTCCTTTAAGGAACAGCCAAACCCTCCTTGTTCTAACACAGAAAAAAGGTACCTGAAAGAAATATCTGTTCCTAAACACCGCCACACATATACATGTCTTGACAGGAGCAATAGATATGAATGTTCTGAATGGCAAAAATTGTGAAGCGGATTGTCTACATGCAAGAGGTAGGGTTAGGCCCTGGGACCACTCACTCTTGAACTTGAGATTTGATCCCTCATTACTGGTCCCTTTAACGTTTAACTTTTGAGGATAGTTTGTATGGTAAGGGTAAATGTGTAAGTAAACAAAGAGAGATAGGGGACAAGAAAGGAAATAAGCAAAAAGAAGCGATTACTGTGAGATGTCCTAAAAATAACTGCAACAGCTAACATAGGTTGAGTGCTTTCCGTGATTTCCTTCTCAGGGGCTTGCATACATTAACTTAATAATCATAGCAATAAGCCCAAGAAGTTGGTATTGCCGTCATCTCCATTTTTACAGACGGGGAAATTGAGAGTCTAAGTAGCTACATGGCACAGGTAGGGGATGGTCCCAATGAAACCATAGCTCATGAAGGCCACTTCTGCATAAGAGCTGGACTTCCCTTCGTGTCTACAGACTTTCAAAGGTTAGGGCCGAAAGAGACCTTCAAGATCAGAGACCATCCTGTCCCAGCCTCTCCCACTGCAGACAAGGGAACTGAGCCCCAGAGCAAAAGACAGGATAGTTCCATATTGCTTCAGTGGTCATATGCGTTATCTTCCAGAAAGATATGTAATTACATGATAAATGATATTGTGGTCTGCAATGTTTCTATTTGCTCTGGTAATAAATCATCAGGACATTGAAATGTCCTGAATTTTGTGACTAGACCCAGGGTCGTTTCTTTCCTGTGAATTGCAGAACTAAGCACACTGAGCTAGCTTGGTGGGAGAAAATATTTGAGATCCTCAAATTTCCTGGAATAGGGTTTCTGAGGATCAGCTGAATTGGGGCCCAATTTGTCCTGGAGATCTGATGTCATCATACACTGGAACAACAAGAGCAGCCCCCGCCACCTAGAAATGAGAAGACCCAGTAGTGCCATGCAGTCTGGCATGGATGTCCAGGAAGGCCCTTGGTATTTCTAGGGGCCACAGCAGCAGTGTGGCCTGTTAGTCCTGCTGTCATGGGCCTAGAGCTGTCTGAGGGCAGGGACTGGATTACATCTGAGGCCACCCTCAACAGGACCGTGGCTGATCCTTTTTATTTCACGAGCAAGGAGCATTTAAAAAGTCACCACACATTCAATTGCGGAACTGGGTTACCTCTATCTCCTACCTGACAACACCAAAAATGTCCCTGATTTCTGAGCTTGACGAAGTTCACTTTTTTTTTTTTTTTAAATCAGAAAATGCTGTTTTCGTTTAAAGGCTGAAAAGCACCTGCATCTATTGTAAATAAGACCAAGTTTTCCTTATTCCTCCCTTATAAAGAATTCTTAGCTATTCCAAAGAGTCATCATGTATTTACTCATCCAACATTGCCTCAGCCTGCGGGCAGGAGGAATTACTTCAGTCGCTGAACTATAGTCACCCCTCAGTTTAGTGACAGATTCTGTGCTATGACATGTCTTTTGAGTCTAACATTTTATATCCCAAAAACATGCTGGAATTGTGTCTTAGGCTTCATTGTTTTAGGACCATTCCCCGTTACTAAGTTTTCAAGTCCCTGCCCCTCGCTTACTCAAGCTTCCAGGGTGTCGCTGCACTACCTGGGTCCCCAGAAAAGATCCTGCTAACCCAGAGGCGGAGACAGCATGGGGAGAAGGAACAGAAGAACTTCAGATGAGGAGGTGGTTTCCCCAACGGCCCCAGCACACGAGGCCCAACACCCTCCAGAACCAGAGATGAATCAAGTTGACCACCCTCCTGCCTCCTCCGCCTCCTCGCCCCGCTGTCCAGCAGAACAAAGGCACAGACTTCAGACCGGGGCTTCCCAGACCAAAGCCCTCCACGTCACAACTTCAGGGCTTTGGAAATCAGCCGTTCGGGAAACTGTCACCCCATGACACTTCTGACTCATACAAATATATAAGAACTTTTTTTAAAAAAAATGAACTGCTCTATTGATATGATAGTCTTATTTCACTGCTATAGTGATGCTTTTTTTAAAAAGGCTTACAAAGATTTTAGCTTGTCAGCCCACCTAGGAAAGCTGTGTTGAAGAACCTCTGTTGTACATTTTTGTTTGTTTTGTTAATCCTCACCCGAGGATATTTTTCCATTGGTCTTTTAGAGAGAGTGGAAGAGACAGGAAAAGACAGAGAGAAACATCTATGTGAGAGAAACACATCGATTGGTTGCCTCCTGCACACGTCCCGACCAGGGCCCAGGCCGGAGAGGAGTCTGAAACCAAGGTAGGTGCCCTTGTAGGTGACCTTGACCAGAATCAAATCTGGGACCCTTTGGTCTGCAGCCGACACTCTATAAACACCGAGCCAAACCGACTAGGGCCTCTGTTGCATATTTAATTCACTTGTATATGCCCAAGAATAAATACAGGCCAACACCCATTTCTAACAAGGAACTAGAAAAGAGATGTAGAAATGACACAGCAATTCCGCTCCTGGGAATTTACCCGAAGAAACCTGAAACACTAATTCCAAAGAATAGATGCACCCCTATGTTCACTGCAGCGTTATTAGCCAAGATTTGGAAGCAGCCAAGTGTCCACCAGTAGATGAGTGACTAAAACAGCTGTGGTACATTTACACAATGGAATATTACTCTGCTGTAAAAAGGGGGGGAAAACACCCTTTGCAACATCATGGATGGACCTGGAGAACATTACGCTAAGTAAAATAAGCCAGTCAGAGAAAGACAAGTACCATATGATTTCACTCACATGTGGTATTTAATGAACAAACTGAACTAACAAGCAAAATAGAGACAGACTCAAAGAGAGCAGGCAGACAGCTCTGATGGGGTGGGGCCGCCCTCCTGGTGAGGGGATGCTGGTGGGGAATGGATGAATTGAGCAAAAAAAGTAAAAAAGAGAAAGAACTCATGGACATGAACAACGGGGGATGCTGATTGAAGGGGGAAGGGTGTGGGTGGAGGTGCAAGCGGGTATAGGGGGTTTAAATGGTTATGGAAAAAATAAAACAAATAAAAAGAAAACTGGGATTGCAAAGATCTGGGCAAAAACTAGAAGGTACGGGGGGACACACGTGTGTGTATGTGTGTGTGTGTGTGTGTGTGTGTGTGTGTGTGTGTCTGTGTGTGTGTGTGTGTGTTTCCTTTTTCTAGTAGATTATAGTATCCAAAATTTTCATTTCGATGTAGTACAAGAGCTATTACAAAGTATTTATTACGAAAAGAGGGTTGTTGGCATGGAACACTGTTGAGGATCGCTGCTCCACGGATGTGTCCTCTGGTACGAAGCGTCCAAAGTCTCCCAGAAAGTGTTTAAGGTGAGATCGCTCCCAGAAGGGGGCCCAGCACTGGTCCACAGGGAGCGACCTGAGCGCCTCCGAGACAAACAAACAAAACAAACAAAACCCGGGCCTTCTCCCTCCCCGAACCCGTCCGCCTGGCTTCCCGCAGGGCCGCCGTCCCGCCCCCTCCCGCCCCCACACCCAGCCCGGGGGCGGGGTGGGGGGGCTCCCAGCCGTGGCCCCAGGAGGAGGGCCGCGGCGGCCCCAGACGTCCTCTCACTAATGTTTTTTAACAGAAAAAAAAAAAGTAAATCATTACTCAGCCCCGCTCAGTCACCAGGCACACTGTGTTTAATAAATTAGCTTAATCTATTCCGCAAGTGGTTTGTGAGTGCCGCGTTTCCTCCAGTTAAGGAAAACATTTATATTCTCCCCGTGCCCGGGTCCCCGGCTCCCGGCGTCCCTCCCCCGCGGGCGGCTCCCGGCCCGCGCGCCCCGGGCCCGGCGGCCGGAGGGGGGCCGGGGGGCCGCGGGGCTTTGTCCCAGCCCGGCCCGGGCAGCCGCGGCCCCGTGCCCACCGCCGCCCCGCCCGCGCCCCTCCCCTCTTCCAAGGGGCTCCTTAACTGCTCCCCACGAAATCGTAACTCATCGTGTCACCAGGAGGGAAGAAAGGCAGTGCAAGTGCCTTGATGGGATTAGAGGTTTGAAGCCCCCGCAGAGATGATTTAGGGGCCGTGATAATTCATTTAATATGGGCCTGGGGCAAATTGCTAGACAGGGAAATGGAACTGAACCAGCCCCGAAAGGGCGCCCGACGAGGCTGTGTGGGAGAGCTGGCTTCATTAGCAATATTTAAGAGGTTTCATTTAAGAATAAGTCATAAAACGCAGTCCTATTTTATCCACCTGGTTTGGTGGCCTTTCGCTCTCCTCCGCATGAATATTAAATTTGAAATGGCACCACAGCAACACGTTTTGGAAAGTGTTCTTTGGGCTGTTATTTGTATGGTTGGTTTAGTTTCTCGTTTGTTAACCTTTTAAAATGAATATCATTGAAAATGGATAACTGTAAAACCAGAACTCGCAAAGATTAGGGGGAATATAATGCTTTAGAATAGGTTGTTACTAAACTGGGTTTAAAAGGATTTAAGTTTTTATTGATCAACACAAAAAAGGCATAGAGAGTGAGTCAGTAAATGGCCAATTACTCTGACAATTCCCAATTTTCATGCAGATTTGGTGAAGCTGCCCCATTCAAAGCCGCCACCCGCAGCCTGGGTGAGACCACAAAGCAGTGAGCACAGATGGGGCCTGCCCAGGACACCCTGAAAAGTCAAACAGCTTCAGTATTTCCACAGAGTGCTTTCCTGGGCAGGAAATATGACATATTCCTACATATATATTTCATATATATATGAAAATATTCCATTTTGTTCCCAAGAGGCAAAGACTAACTGTAGTTTGATCCTTAAACTACGTCCTTCAAATGTAAATTTTAATCTATGAGGGTGGGGGATGGGGGTTGCTTGGGGTTTTATAGGCCTAAGCAGTTTAAATACAGAAAGAGGTGGGGTTTCCAATTACAACTATAATGCAAAAACAAACAAACAAACAAAACCTCTCTTTTGGTGTCTGTCTTCCTGACTGGTTTCAATGGCCACTTTCCCACCCGTATCTGCCACTAAATTGCAGCGTCCCCGCCAGAAACATTTTAGCAAATCACAACCTTCACTGTACTGTGTCCCACATGTTAGTATGGCCTAATGCTCTTCCTTTCAAAAACCCTACATTTGCAAAATTAAACACTAATGCTGATCCCTCCCTTTAAAAAAATTAAAAATAGCTCTTCTAGTTATGCTGCAACCTTTTTTTAAAAATCACAGCTGCATTCTCTTATTTTAACAACACAATTGGCAGGTCTCTATTCACAGAGCTCTTCAGCCACAGGATACTAAGATGCATAATTAATATGTCCTTTAAAAGACTTGTTTAATCAAAAAAGACACTAACGACATGTAAAATTATTCACTTACATATATTGGTTTGTGCAGTTTTCCACAATGACAGTAAAGGTGGTAGCTAAATATATTTTTATATATCACAAAACTTAGCAAACATCTTCTGGGAGGCACGCATGGTGAGGGTAGTATTAATATTTGTGTTCCTCCTGTTTACATTCCACCATCTCCTGGTAAAGGAGTTGTATTTTATACCTGAGTTGTAAGCCACTTTGAAATACGGTGAGAGGTTCTATTTCAAATAAAACAAAGGTCACTAATGTACCACAGAGGCAGTCTCCGGGCAAAGCAGCATCGTTTAAGGCTGCTTAGTTCCCTTTAGAACCTCGGCCAGGTCCTCAGGCTCCTGACTTTTCTCAGGGCTTCCCTTCAGGGAAAAGCAGCCAGCGTCCGCTAACAGGCATGGCCAAAGCTGGGCCGAGTTCTGAGAAGGTAATTCTCTTGGACTTGAACACTTTCATTCTTTCCTTCCTCTTGTGGAAAGTCAAAGAGTCAAAGTCTGACCAAGGGAACAGAACAAAACAAAAACAACAACAACAACAACAACAACAACAACAACAAAAAGATGCCTGTTGGCAGCATCTATTTTTGCTTTACAGAAATGGGATTTGGCTGCCAATCAGAAAGTAGAGAAACTCTGTGAAATGGGTACGCAAACATACCAAACTCTTGAGTCTTGGTGTAACGGATGTATTTAAACGACACCACAGATTTAAACAGTTTCAAGCACAGCAAACACATTGCCGTCAGACAGTCTGTGCTGGGAACCCACTGTGTGCAGAGACAGCATCTCCAGGGAGGGGCTACAACACACTCTGCTGCCGGAGCCCAGCCTCCATACACAGGTCCCAGCACCCGAAAAGCCCATCCTCGCCAGCAAAGGGGACAGGAATGCCACATTGTGCACACAATCAAACACCTTAGAGGACAGAGGTCCTGGGGACAAAATATTTAAAACCAACAAAACTGGGAGTTGGGTGGGTAAGGCAGTATAAATACTTTTACAGTCCCATTTTTCTAATGATAAAACTTCAGGGGTTTTCCTCATTACAAAAAAAAAAAGTGGAAAATGCATAGCAGATATTCAAGTTATCTTCTCTTTTAAAAATGTTAATTTTTAAAATATTAGATACTACTTATGAGAACCATATACTTTTTAGAAGGAAGCAAACCTCCATGTGAGGGCACCTGAACCAGCAGATGCAGACGGCGCACGGCTAGGCCTGGAGACACCTCCCTGCAGCGAGTTCTGAGCAACCGGGACACCAGGTCCACCAGGAATCACAGCAGATCTCTGCTCTGGAAATCTGCAACCACTTTGTTACAGTAATGTGGGCGAAATACATCACATTTCATTAAAATAAGTTTATACTCTAAATTGGACCATGCTTTGTGAAAAATAATTTGGTAATATGCAGCAAAAGCCTAAGGATGCTCACTTCATTTAATCCATTAATTTCATCTCTCTGACTAGTTCCTGGGGAGATCATCTGAAATGCAAACAAAGATGTAGGTAAAAAGATGTTGATCTTCTGTATTTATAATAGGAAAAAAACTAGAAACCATCTGAGCATCAGGGAGGTAAATTATGGCATCATACAATGGAATTTAATAAATCCATATTCAATTTTATACACCTAGGATGCTCTGAACTGTGTAAAACAGTACAGAGGAGACAAATGTTAACATAATTATCTCTGGGTGGCAGAAATATGAGCTCCCCCCCCCTAAAATTTTGTGTTTTATTGATAATGTAATACTTTTACAATATACATCTTTTTATATAACCTAGCAATTTTATATACATGCGCAAATGCACACACACACACAATTCATTAATTTCTTCAATGTTTTATGACGTAAGCTGAAAGGCAAATCAGAAATCTCCGTCAAAATATAACCAAAATCAGTTAATTAGGTATTTCCCCCTAAATAACCAATTAAAAATAAACATGTATTTCTTCATGTCAAATAATGCATATCTACATATTTTTTCCTCTATCCAATAAATAACTTTCATATGTAATTGTCATTGTGATTTTCTTTCATGGGCATGTACAGGTAGAAAATGTTCCATGGCTTGGTTAGAAAAACCAGCTTTCAAGTGATAAGCCCCTATTGCATCATGATCATCTGAGGCTCACACTTGGCACCCCAGGGTGCGCATATTTATTTATTATTTACACAAATAATAGCACATGGTAAACCCACCAGCACAGCCCTGCTCTCAGGTCATGGTGCTCCCTGCAGAAACCTGTCTTTAGCAGCAGACTATCCATACATTTGACCCCTTGCCTCTTTTCTTTTTTTAAAACTAGGTCAAGTGGCTGTCCCTGTAGCACCATCAGTATATTCAATAAAAATCAAGTGTATCTTGTGTTTGAAACATACATTATAAATAGATGTATAGAAGGAGCAGATATTGAGAAAAGAAATGGTAAAGATCATGAATATTAAGATTTATATTAATCTATAAGCCTATTAAAGTACAGTAAAACCTGTCCTTCAGACCACCTTTTTAAAGCTATCACCTCCCTGATGGGACCACTAAATTTCGGGCCAAATTATTTTCCCATAAAGAACAATGAAAAGAAAATGATTATATTAAGACTACTTCTACAATGGTTTCTTTTCATTGTTCCGCCAAAAATGATTCCAAACAGTAAAATAACATTGATTTTGACCTTGTTAATGAACCCGAAGAACTTCCTGGAATACTCAAACACCCATTTCCATTTTTAACAGGGGAAAAAATGGACCCTCTGCCTCCCATTGCCGACAACACCGGCAGCAGGTAGGATCCTTTCATTGGTATTCGGCTGATGTAGCTTATTTTATATCACTAATGTTCCGTAAGCTTTGTCATGTGGATTTTCCTTTGTGCCAAAAGCTAGAGATGATTGTGTGATTTGTAAAATATTGAAGAAGCCTTCAAACTGAGAGGCTTATTGCATTTCTTTTTTGGTTACCAAGATTCCCACATGCACTATCACTGAGGCGATTTTCAGCTTTCCTAAATGCCACTCTCTCCAAGGGAACAACTTTCTCTCCCTTGGCCTTGCGAAGACTCCCTATGGCTGTGACAGGCTTTTCTCCCAAAGAAAACTGCCCTGTGACCCGTACTCCCTGAGCCCGCTCGAGGTGGGCCCTGATTCCCTTAAGCAGGTTCTTCTCCAGCTCATTCACGTCAGTCAGGAACACGAGGCCCTACCCACCCTTAGGTTGGACTTACAAGGCATGTTTCCTCTTGAAGTCTGGAATTGCTTTTCTTTGCAGCCTCCCAGAATACAACACAACGTCGTTGCTGTTTTCAGGTCTCCTCAATTTAAGTAGAACTTTTTTTTTCCACAGTGGATCTAAGGAAGGATTAGTCATATGTAAATACTCTTTAAATTACTCCTCTGTGTTCAAGCAACACATCTTAGAATTCTTCAATGAAAGGCAGACACGTGAGCAACAAGTGCACAGTTTTGTGGCTCCCGTGAGAGGCTTCCCTGGACCCCATAGTCCTCGAGGGGAGGAACCACATCCTGTTGTGTCAGCTTGGAGCACAGTGCCTGCCACCATCAGCTCTCAGTAAGCCAGTGTGGATTTGAACCAAGTTGCAGCCACACCACCCCAGTCCTGCCCCTGTTCTCTAGCTAGAGGTCACCAACTCAGACTCACAGGCTCTTGGTGCTAAACGGGGTCTGAGAGCACAGTGGTCCAGCCCAGCCTTCTCATCTCAGAGGTCAAGTTATTGAGGTCCTGAGGGAAGAGATCCCTCAAGTGGTGTCAACACACAGCCGTGAACCTTACGGGTGAAAATCATAGGTGTTTATTTGTTCCTAAAAGAAGAGGCCTGTGAAGTACATTTTAGCTGATAGCTTAGGGTAGTAAGCAGCCAGCTGTGTGGTTTGAGCTAAAAAATAAACTATAAACATTCACAACGTAATCCTTCAAATATTGGCATGCCATAACTATAAAGTTTCTTTTTCCAAGCAGGATTTTTTTTTTTTCACTTTGAGACAGCAAGGCCCAGTGGGCAGTGAGCACCATCTAGTAACTTGGGTTTGAATTCAAGCTCTATCATGTGCTAGTTGTGTGACCATGGGCAAGTCATTTATTCTCTTTGGGCCTCAGCTTTCTTGTCTGTAAAACGGGCATAAGAGTATCATCAGCCTCCTGGAGCTCTTTGAAGAACAAATGAGATAACAGACCTCATACACTGTATAAGGCAAAAGTTATTTGCTTGAAAATGAAGGTCAAAGCTAGGGCCATGCAATGAAGAAAAGGAAGCGCGGGTAAGGAGGAATGCACACACCTCTTTTAACTTAGACTTTCCCCGTCTCTTTTGAGTGAGCTAACTGGGTGGTCAGATGTGTAATGAAACACAGACACCAGGGTATGGGTCCAGCCGGAGCCACAAGGAACACCTTACCAACTCATCCCGCACAGCCTCCTTGGAGACTGCTACTGCTTTGGAAGTGAGAGTGGCCTGGATTCCTCAGAAGAATATTATAACTTGCTTTTCTGTGGCCGTCTCCTTGCCATTCCTAACCCTGCACAAGGCGGGGACGATGTCCTCTCCTTAGTCGCTCCAGAGCTCTCCTTTCTCTGATTCCTGCCACGGGAGGCTCTCCCTCTGAGCCCACTGTCTGTCAGCTTTCTCCTTCCCCCTACCCTTCAATCTGCAAGTAAAGCAAGCACCGTTGGCTTCTTGCATCAGGACTCAGGGTAGAAAAAGTACAGGGCATTATTTTTGTTCCACTTTCATTGTTTCTATGGGGACACAGCTGGCTCACTTTGCATGCTCACTGCTAAGGTAGACAGTACGAGGCAGTGAGTACCGTTATTCTGGATTGAAATTTCCCTTTCTCTGACACTGAAAAGACACTTTGCATTTGCATGTTTTCACTCAACCAACAATTACTGAGGGCTTACTATGTGCTAAGCACTGTGCTAGGAGCTAAAGAAGTGAGCGATGAGGTACTCTCCCTCTGAGGTCAGATCCACTGCGCATTTCCAGAGGTGTCCTCGTGTTCTTTTTGTACTTAGCCAGTACTGAAGTCAGCCAAAGAGTCTTCCCTCTCCAGAGCAGAGGCCTGATACAACGCTGGGCACCTGCTCAAGGCTCAAGAAATACTCATGAAATCAGAGAGTCTTAGAACTTCTGACTAGATGGCCCCACCAAATCCAACCCCTCTTTTGAACCACTGAAGAATAGAGGCCTACAGAATAAGGGACTCTTCTGTAGCCAACACAGTGGCCTATCTCCTCTGTCTTGAGTGGTTTAGGTCTGGTCAGTGAGGTGGCCCAGGGATGTCTCAGAAGGATGGCTAAGTGTCCTTTCCAGTGTGAGATCCCAGGCAGACCAGAAAATGGGGTGTCCTGGCCAACGGGCCCTCTGGAGAGATCAAGAATCTGAAACAATGTGAGCTGCCGTGGGTTCCTGCCGGCGCCGGTGTTCGCCTACGCCATCACTATCAGCATCAAGCTCGCTCACTGCTTTGTTAAGTGCTTTTGGATTTCTCACGTATAAAAGGTGCTATATAAAATCAATCACGGGCAGCTCTGCTGCTGGCAGTCAGAGCAGCTACAGTACACCGTGTCCACTCAATCAATAGTCCCTCGCTGAGAAGGGAAAAGAATACCATTAAAAAGACGTGCTTTCAGAAAAACTTCCCTCAGGTAAGAAGAAAAAAAAATCCCACCTTACAAAGAGTATACAGAAAGTGGGCAATATATTGTTCCTTCACGAGCAGTATTAGACATGGTGGAAAGAGTGGCTTAATGTTTTCCACATACTGTTGCTTTCATTTAAATGATGCAGGAACACCAACTGATACACACCGAGTCTGAGGTCTGGTAGGCCTCATACCAGAAATGGCTATTGGATTCTAAAATCCATTTATACCCGGGCAATGGAATTAGCTCTCCAGTACCAAGGATAGAAATAAGTGATTTCCAAAAATTGCTTGCCAAAGAATAGCATGCATGTTTGGAATGCAGTGTACCTTATCTGCCTTTAATTGTTTAAGTATAAGGACAATATATAGATGCATTTTTTTTATCACATTAAAGAATGGGGATCCTTGCACAATCCTGAAAAAAAAATTGATTTGGGATATATTGGGTTTTCATTTTATTTCAGAAGGTGAAAATGGCAAAAAAAAATTGTTACTATCTATATATGCAAACTCATGATATTGCTGAAATATATGACAATTAAATACAGTGATTTAAATAAAAGAAAAAATTACAGAGAGGATGTCTTAGAGTATTTTTAATTCAAAACTATATTTTGTTAATTAGAGAGAAGTATTGTGGTAGAGAGAGGACCTTCAAAGCAAATAGTGACCATCACTGACGCTGCCATGGGCACGTGCTTTTAAGAAGAAAGCCCTTGAAGAGTTTGCCTAAGGACGTGCCCCTGTGGTCTGAAGGAGTCAAATCAGTCATCAGTGTCTCTTCAAGTCTTTTCCTCAGACTGCAGTATTAGAGCTCAAATTGCAAAGCGTAAGTGATTAAAAACCTCACATTTACAAGAAAATGTGTAAGTCCAAGCATTTTAAACTCTAGAGTTCAGGAGGACTCCTGGGAAGCTTGTTGGATGCTGACTTCGAGGGCTCACCTGGAGGTGTGCCTAGTCCACAACATGTGGCTGTTGAATGGTGGCTCACCCCAGGTCACCCCACTGGCCTAGACCATTCATAGCCCATGCCTCCCACGGTCACACAGCGTGCTCCTCTCCCTTCAGCATCTGGCCCTTCTCTTCCAAACGTTTGTCAAAATGCTTCCAGAATGTGTCAACCCGGAGCAAATGGTGCTCCTTTCATGGAGTTAATTCCTGAACAGCTTCCCTCTCTTCCTTCCTTTCTTAGAGCCCTGTCTAATCATTTCAGTCTACGGAATCAGAATAGAGTTTAATCAGTTTGTTGTATAAAAGTGCCCAGTTATATACCTAGTACCAGTTCTTTTGATAACTGGTTTTAAAATTCTCAAGAACTCAAGGTGGGAGTGGGGGAGGTGTGTGGACCAGGCCGGTATACATCCTAGTTCAGACTCCAAGCTTACAGCCCCATTGGTGGTCCCCTCCTAGATTTCAGCAGTTTCCTTAAAGTGAATATACTTCCTGGAGTCACTAAATATCAGCCAGAGCCTGACCATATTGCCAGACATTCCAGGTTAGATCTCGATTTAAATAGTCATAGCCGAAATTCTGGGGGACTTCTTTTTTCTTGGTTGACATAATTTCGTTTTACTCAATTCTTTTAAAACCTAGCTACACCAATGTGGCAGAGACTTAATAACTCACACATCCTGAAGTTTGCACCCCCCAAATCATCACAGAAACTCCAAGAGTGATTCATACACAAATCAATCTATAACTCTTCAGCAGAATTACTTAACAACCTACCAAATACTCCCTTCTCTTCTATAATCGGGGTTATCCCTTGACTGCTCATCGCCTGGAGAGTCAGGGAGAGCCATGGGTATGTATGATAATCAAACTCCATTCTATGTGGAATTCTGTCCTATTTCCTCTATGAAGTATCTTATCAAACAATGATAAAATCAACTTCGCTAAGTCTTAGTTTCTCCCTGTAGAGCCTGAAAGAGAAGGCGAAAAGAAGAAAGAGTAGATGATAAAAGGGGTAGAAAACTGGAAGAGACACAATATCATCCCAGTCTCAAATAACCAAGACATGGCAACTCTTTCAAATACTGAGAGCTTCTTTAAAATTTTAATTCTGTTTCACAGTTTCCAGGTAAGTGAGCAAAGAATAACCCAATTTTCAATTATTTCTTTAATCCATAATTTAAAAAGTCAGTTTTTATGTTCCAGAAAAGTTTTAGTGTTTAAATGCCCAAATAATTAATATTGACAAGGTATGACAAAAACATTCAATATTTTTCTCATATGTTTACAATGTTTATGGCTTCATTAGAATAATGATGAATACGAGAATATCAGGAAGATTTAAGTGTGTGTGTGTGTGTGTGTGTGTGTGTGTGTGTGTTAGAGAGAGAGACATTTAACTTTTCTGGGCCTCAGTTTTCCCATCTGCAAATAGGGCTATAAAGAGGATTTGATGGCCTCTAAATTTCCTTCCAGTTTTAGGTGTCTACAAAGTAAAATCTACAAAGTATAATAATTAGGGTGAACAAAATGTTTCCTGTGTGAATTCCAATCTTTATCATAACATATATTATTTTTTCCAGAAAACTTAATATCTACTTGTGATATTTTGGTTAAGTATTATTATTCTAATGAGAATGATTAACTTAAATTTAACGCTCTGGCCAGCAGCTTGGATGGATTTAGAGTTCTACAGCTGGATTAAAAACACATCAAATGCATCCAGCATGTTGTTAGCCAAATGAAGCTGGGATTTCCCTATTGCAGATCCAGCTTCATGATTTTCTGAGAGCAAATAGATGAAAAGAAATTTCAGTGTTTGCAACTACCAGGACATGTTCTGCCATCCTTCTCCCTATATTTGACAATGAATGGGCTTTCTGTGGCCAGCTATTGAAATTTTCAATAGTGAAAATGTATTTCATTCTATTATCCAAATATGCAGATAGCCAGATCGCCATTTTCTGAAAATACATTAAATGGAATGGCACAGAAGGCTGGCTATGGCAGCGAAATCGGTAATTTCAGACAATCCAAGGAGTTCTACAGCCAGGTCACAACTCTTTCATTGCTTCACTATAAAAATCTCAGCCTCTAAAAGGGAATGCTTTCGTGATGCAAGAGAAATAAGTAGGAGCTGTACCAAAGCACATTAGATTGTGACACAAAAAGCGTAAATCATGTGTGTGTGAAAATCATAAGCCCTAAGCTTTAGAGAGAGTTGTGCAATTGACAATCAAATGGAGCTTAAAAGGAATTACGAGGTTTTCAACTAAAGTCTTGAAATAAAGAAAGTAATATTTTACGGCAAAAAATTGCAAATGTCAAATTTAAATCATAAGACTTTGCACCATTGAGCTACTAGCTAGTTCTATAGCTTCTTCAGTCCTTAACACAGGGAAAGACCAACTTTCATGCTCAATAAAACTTAAGAACTTTAGAAGTACATTTAGCAACATAATTCATGTATTTGTGACTTTTCCCCTCCCTGAATGGCTAATTGTAGAAGAAAAATGAGTGAGCATAAGAACTTCTTGGATGGTAACCTATTCCACCATTTGCTTTGGACTGTTAGGAATTTTTGTGTTTTTTAACACAGGACTGCCACCAATCTGGTCACTTAAAGAAAAGGGGGGAGGTATCTAGGGAATATGGAATGCTGTCCTCTTTTGCTCCTTCGGCTACATCTAGCTCTTGCTCTGGAAAACCCCAGAGCAAACTCGGTGACCCAACAGCCAGCCAACCAATCACCAGCCCCATGAAAAGCTGGAACCCAGCTGCCCAATTCGGTTGCTCCTGTCCAAAGCCAGACAGGTGGCAACCCAGATTGAATCTGCTGTTGTGGGAATGATTTGATTCACAAACAGGGTGATTAAATTTTATATGGAGACACAGGCGAAAGTCACAAGATCCTGGAGAGAAAGACCTGATTCGCATAAATTCAGCTTAATAGCTGTGAATTCGGGAGCATCAACAAAAAATTTAATGGGAAGGCATTTCACCTCCTCCGTCTGCCTGCGCCCCTCCACTCCCCCAGCACATAATATGCCCCCACCCCCACCCCCACCCCCCACGCACATAGATCATCACTGCCAGGGCTGCATCCGGCCCTTTGCAGGAGGGGCCGGCACATTGATCCGAGCCCGTTTTGACATATAAACTCCAATTTGGCCCCAAGTCACTGCGAGTGGACACTGCCACCAACGGCTCTGACACGAGGTTATTTGTTGTTGCTGCTCGCCGTCCCCGTTTGCACATTAATCCAGTGACAATTAGGTGTCAGCGGGCGTTGTTTCTGCTTAGCTGATAGCCTTGGGCTCCGCGCTGGAAGCCCTAATCAGGAGTGTAAACTCTGCTATATTTCAATTTGGAGGAGCGCTCTTCCGCTAAGAGGCCCCTGGCACTGCGATAAATAAAACGCCTATTTACTCTATTGCCACACTTAGACACCTAATGCACTTACTACCAGCCCCCTAATCATGGCCCTCCGTTAAAACCGCCCATAAATCACGCCGTCCTCATCCCGCACATTAGTGGAGCCATTTCCCCCAAACCCCACCGTGAGCACTGTTTCCTTTTCTTGTTAGTCAGAAGCTGGATGGTTTTTATTAGGTTAAAGACGAGTTCACAGATGGTAAATCGCGTGGAGAGAAATGAGTTGGAGAGTTGCACCTAGTCAGCGCGGACACGACGCCCGGGCCGAGGTGGGACGCGGTGCTGGAACCCTAAGGCCGCGGGGTCCGAGCGTCCGCCCGCCCGCAGGCCCGCGGGGCGTCGGGGCGGCAGCTTCGCCGGCTAGCCAGCCCCTGCCCCAGCGCCAGCCCCAGCCCCAGCGCCCAGCGCCCTGGTGCGTCCCGCACAGACCGCGGCCTGTCCCGGGGACCCCGAACCTGGGGGGGGTGGGGGGCGGAGCGGGGGGCTCGGCCTGGCACCCTCCTCCAAGACTGCCCGCACCCACTGAAAATGTGAAAACCGCCCGTCCGCCTGGATCTCGCCAAGCAGGTTGCCCACCGCCGCCCACTCGCTGGGAGGCGAGAGCCCGCGAGAGGCCCTGCGCGGCGCCGCCCCGGGGGACCCGGCGCACAAAAGCCCAGCCCGCAGCCCCTGCTCCTCCCCTTCCTTTTCAATTCTCCCCCGATCTCAGGTGGAATTAGGAGGATTAAAGCGGCGAGTAAATGAGGCGAGTGTGCAAAATGACTCCTTTCTGAACCAAGCGGCATGCTCCGTGCTGGGGAAATGAGATGCACATTTAAATCTCATCCATCCACCGCCTGCGGCCACCGCCATGTACCTGCCTACTTAGCCCAAGGGTTAATTAATTGAGGCTTCAATGCACTATTGCAAGAGCATTATTGCATTTGATACTCTACATCTGTGATTTAAAACTCTTTCAGTCCCTTGTCAGCAAGGGAGGGTTTTTAACTAGGAAATTAGCATTCAGATAAGGGAACGCTCTATTTGCTTCTGAAAGGAAGGAAATATTAAGGATGCTGGTGCACAAACCGGGCTGTCATATCCTGTCCCATCCTGGAGGGAGCGCGAGGTCCTGACTCCCCCGGGAGCGCCGGCGGCTGGGCCCGGACTCCTACTACCGACGCCGCGCACGAGGGGTGGGCCCGGGGCTGGGCAGGAGGGGCCCGCGGCGGCCAGCTAGACCCGACTCCTCGCGGTCTCCAACCCGCTGGGGCAGGTTTGCCTCTGTAAGTCCAGTAATATATATTCCCCCCCCCCCCCCCCCGCTCCCCACTTCTTCATGGGGGCTCAGAGAGAGGAAGTAATACAGTTTCTTAAGGAAGAATGCATGGTAAACATCGCCACGGAATTTTAGTGACACGGAAACTAAACCAGGGACACAATTTGCAGTTTGTGATTATGTATTACCCTTAGTATTTTAAATATTGGAGTCAAGAGTCAAACACACAAGCATCCTTTTCCTACTTCTTCAGCAATTTTAGCCCTTTCACTACATGACCATATTTATCTGGTGTGTGTGTGTGTGTGTGTGTGTGTGTGTGTGTGTGTTGTAACAAGCTAAAGAACAACAAGAAAAAATAATGGTTGGCAAACTAATGTTCTGAATCAGAAGCCAGTTAGAATCCTGTCACCTAAGCCTGCTGTAATTGTAGACACAATTTTCATCTAAATTGGACACGACTTTTAAGTCCTGAACTCTTAGGCAAAAACCTTAAAAAAAAAAAAAAAGAAGAAAGAAAACAAACAACAACAACAAAAAAAAAAAAAACCTTGGACACTTGCTAACTACAAGAAGAGGAAAGGAGAATGCGTCTTTTCTAGAGCTCCTCATGGCCAGATAAATTGGGAGACAGAATCCTTCATAACAGACAGTTGCCAAGTGAAAGGAATTGTAATCTGTTATCTACTGAAGCTACTGAGCCCGGGTCTTAATTAGGCAGCATAGCATCACCTACGGTGGGAATCAGCTGGGAAGCCCAAGTCAACAATCTGATCTAAACAAAGTTCTTTGAAATTGCCATTAATCTGGCAAAAAATTGGCAAGTGTATTTAATGATGTGTGAATGTGTGTGTGTGTGTGTGTGTGTGTGTGTGTGTGTGTGATGTCAATCATATTTCTTTCTAATAATGATCCAGTCTGTCTTTGGGTACTTCTTCAATTACCAAGAAGTTTCCTTTGCAGATGCTACTCATTACCTACCTCATGCAAATTCTATTTTCTGCGAGTTCTCAGCAGCATTAACAAAGAAAAGAAAGAAATCAGAAAAGTCTGATGATAACAAGAAATAACAGTTGGGGTATCTGTTTGTCTTATGGTTTCCATTCAAACCTTGAGTCACAATGCCAATTAATAAGTTACTTTGGTCCATTTTGTTGCTAAGGGCCAAGTACTCTAATATTGCTGCATATCTGACATTTCTGGTGGTGTACAGCACACCCAGTCCCATACACCATTGCTTCGTGGCTGGCAGTCACCTTCTGCTACCACATGCAGAGAGACCAGATACTTTCCATTATTTTAAATCTGTTTGATATAATCCTTTAGAAGTAGGAAAACTAGAACTTGCTTTTCTGTCAGCTTTGTATCTCATTTTTCCTACATTGCTCACACTGGTTCGTTATAGGAAGGCTCTTTCCCCTGACTCCCGGGTGGCCTGCATTGGGGTCTTCCAAATAAAAGAGCACCACAGGAAGAGCTCACAGCATTTTGGAAGAGAAGAAACACACCGGTAACTCAATAAGCTCCGAAAATTGATAAAATGAAATGGTGAAATTTTGAATCTACGTACTTGACAGCTGTGCTTAGGGGACATTCAGTGATATCAATCTCCCAAGATTACTCTGCTTGCACAGCAGAAGGAAAGATCTGCACATTTGGAGTGGCTCATAGGACCAACTGGATGCCACTTGGTGTCCGGGAGGAAACATGGCGCTACATACTAGTACTGAAAGGCCTGACTGTGATACACATGCTTTGAGCGTCTTTCCTAAGGATGGAGCCAGCAAACTCTGCACCGTGAAACACACTCTGTCCAGATAAGAATACAGTAAGCAGAAAACGGAAGTGACATTCTCACTAGGAAACTGGTACCCGGCAAAAGTATTCTGCAATAAGGAATGTGAATATCTAAGGCTGCGGAGCATGAAATTAGTTAGCCACAGGGGTTTCCCTAATTTACAAGTCTGTTTCTTGCCTCCCCACCCAAGTCCCTTCTAGCACCATCCCTCTCTAGGTCCACCTGGAAGGAACTTCTCTTGCTGGTGCCCAAACATGGCACCAAAAGTTACCCTCAGCTTTTTACTTTGTAGGGTCAGAGGGGGAAAAGGAACATGCACCCAGACAGAAGCAAGGACTCTGTGTCCTCTGGTAGCTCCCCCACTGCCTGTCACTGAGCAATACCCCAAATAGGCTCTACACAGGTAACTTGTTAGAGCAACTAGTGAAATCCCATTGTGACCCAAGGGACCATTGCAAATCCTTGGAATTCAGTTCTTTTGTACTGAAAACATAGCTAAAAAGTGAGCCGGAACCCAGGCAGAGAGGTTTTAGGTGCACACTAATGTCCTGTAGAGGTCCTGAGGCAACCGCCAGAGAGGAGGGATTGGAGGCCCCTTGGAGCCCCCGATTCTTAGATGGCCATCTGCAGTGAAAGCGGAGCCGCTGACGTGCTCCTGTGGGGTCTGTTGAGCAACGTGATAAAAATAACTGTTAAAAGAAACACTGGCCTCTACCTTGGCTGGGTGGCTCAGTTGGTTGGAATGTCATCCTATACACCAAAAGGTAGCAGGTTCGATTCCTGGTCAGGACACACACCTGGGTTGCAGGTTCCATCCCGTTTGGGGTGAGTGCAGAAAGCAACTGATGGATGTTTCTCTCTCACGTCAGTGTGTTTTTTCCCCCCTTCTCCCTTCTCTTTCTCTAAAATCAGTAAGAACATAACCTCGAGTAGGGATTAAAAAAATCCAAAAACCAACTAAACAAACAAAACTAGCCTCAGTCTTTCTTTACATAGAAACATTGCTTTTTTTGTTTGTGGAGTTTTCTTTTTTGTTGTTGTTCTGGTTTCTGCTTTCTGAAGCAGGCAAAAATGGTTAGCCCAGATAGCCGCAGGTGTGGCTCCGTAACTCACCACTTGTAGGTGCTAGACAACCGAAGGGACAGTGGCCCTGCCTTCTAGAGAACCTGTTCTGTGAGCCTCTCCTTGAGAACACGGGGCCTTGGCTCCCTCTGACGTGGAATAGACCAGGTGAGACCGCAGCCCTTTTGCCAAAGATGCTAATGTGTCCCTGCTTCTGTGGGCAGGATGATAACAGTGACCCATCTCCCCCATCAGGACGGAAAGTGTAGGTGGGGATCCCAACTCAACACTCCCTCCCAGAGTAGAAGGGAAATAATTCTATTATCTGTTCTGGACCACAGAGAGACAGGAGAACCCAGGAGGTCAGCTCCTAGAGAACCCACCAGGAAAAGCCAGGAGAAAAATGCAAGAGCCCCCTCACATTTCCCTGAAATTCAGTGGGAATGAGATATACATAAAAAACACAAAGGTAACATACACCAGTACATATACAGACTTTTCCTGGTAGCAAAGATACCTCCCGATGAAAGACTGAAGGAACAATACTTTTTTTTAAAAAAAGGATATAATTTTGGTAACATTGATGGAGGGAGGTGTGAGCTGTTTATGGGGATTTATTTATTTATGTATTTATTTTTAGAGCAGAGAGGGAAGTTTTTTTTTTTTGCTTTACAAACAATCAAAATCAGGTTGGAACGTGCCAGGTTTTCAATGGGAAGGAAAGAACAGCTCTTCAGTTCCTGGATTTCTTGTCCTTCCCATGGAAGCATTAGCAGAAGTGCCCGGCTAAGCAGCACAGGAAAAGCAGCAGGCATCTCTGGGGAGTCAGGATCCCAAGGTTCTGAGGGCCCAGACCTGGAAAGAGATTATTGCGTTAGCCACACCCCCAAAGTTGGCCCTGTTAGCAAGTGTAATAGGACTTCTTTCGGTTTCATAAAATATCTTGATAACTGGAAAGTGCCAGTTAATGGTAACCTGTTCCAACTATGCATTTCACAAAGATTAATATACCCCTTCAGGTTTCTTAAGAGTCTATCAGGAGGCTGCCCCTAGTCTTGGGTGTTTTACAATCTCTGTGGGCACGAACCTCAACTGAAACTACCATTCAACAGCCTGTCATCTTCATCTTCTTCTGGCATAAAAATACATATTTTTCCCATAATAAAGATTTTTTATAATAGCAATAAAGTAACTCCAGAGAACATGGTTGTCTTGAGATAGCTTAACTGTATCTGGTTTCTCATAACGCCCTGGGGATATGGCAGGCCCATAATATTCCCTTTTGCTGCCATGTCTTTGCTTAATTACGGAATAAAGCCAAAAGGTCAATGCTGGAGAAAAAATGTAAATCTTCAAAACTTTTCATTCTTGACCCAAACTCTGTGTCATAAAACCCCAGTTATCTCTGTAGCAAGCAGCACCCCCACCCAGTCAGCTAGGAGGTACCAGAATACACATTACATCGTTAAAATATGCTTTTGACACCATGAAAATAAATTCCTGACCTCTGGGCTTGGAGTTATGATTCTGCCTTCTTACTTAAAGCCCCTCACAAACCATCGGCTGGTCCCCAGTGAGGGGAACGCACTGGCGGCAGAGCCATCTACTTCGTCAAACGTGATTTGCCGCTGTATTTCAGTGCATCAAACATTGTGTTGACTCTCATACAGGGAGAGGGCGAGAAAGCAAGGTTTGTGTGTTGTAGGAAAGAAAAATGAATATGTAGACTCATCTCTACGGCTTACTCGTTATTCCATTGCTGCTGTGAATGCAAATATGATTTCAGCTCCAATCGCTTTATTAGGCCACTGATTACGGTCCATCATAATGAGCGAGGTGGTCCGGGCATTGGTTTAGTTTACTGGAGCTGCAGGCTTTTGCAATGGAGCTTTACAGACTATGTCACATGTGCCACATTCAAACTGGATATTTTTGACGAGCAGTTCTCACTTTATTTTTTTATTTTTTATAATAAATCTTTATTGTTCAGATTATTACAGGTGTTCCTCTTCCCCCCCCCCATAACTCCCCTCCACCTGATTCCCCACCCCACCCCATACCCTTACCCGCCGCCACTGTCTTCATCCATAGGTGTAAGATTTTTGTCCAATCTCTTCCTGCACCCCTCAAATCCCTTTCCCCCTGAGAATTGTCCGTTGCCTCCCTTTCTATGTCCCTGATTCTATTATATTCACCAGTCCATTCTGTTCTTCAGATTTTTTATTCTCTTGATTTTTAGATTCACTTGTTGGTAGGTATGTATTTGATGTCTTTTTGTTGTTCATAATTTTTACCTTTACCTTTTTTTTTCTTCTTCCTCTTCTTAAAGAATACCCTTCAGCATTTCATGTAATCCTGGTTTGGTGGTGTTGAACTTCTTTAGCTTTTTCTTGTCTGTGAAGCTCTTCGTCTGACCTTCAATTCTGAATGATAGCTTTGCTGGGTAGAGTAATCTTAGTTGTAGGTTCTTGCTGTTAATCACTGAATATTTCTTGCCACTCCCGTCTGGCCTGCATAGTTTCTGTTGAGAAATCAGCTGACAGTCATATGGGTACTCCCTTGTAGGTAACTAACTGTTTTTCTCTTGCTGCTTTCAAGATTCTCTCTTTGTCTTTTGCCCTTGGCATTTTAATTATGATGTGTCTTGGTGTGGTCTTCTTTGGATTCCTCTTGTTTGGGGTTCTGTGCGCTTCCTGAACTTGTAAGTCTATTTCTTTCACCAGGTGGGGGAAGTTTTCTGTCATTATTTCTTCAAATAGGTTTTCAGTATCTTGCTCTCTCTCTTCTTCTGGCACCCCAAAAATTTGGATGTTGGTACACTTAAAGCTGTCCCAGAGGCTCCTTACGCTATCCTCACCCTTTTGGATTCTTCTTTCTTTCCACCTCTCTGGTTGGGTGTTTTTTGCTTCCTCATGTTCCAGATCTTTGGTTTGACTCTTGGGGTATGGTGATCTACAGTTGAGTTTCTGTATATTCTTTATTTCAGACAGTGTATGCATAATTTCTGACTGATCATTTTCCATTTTTTTGGTATTCTCATTAAGGTCCTTGAAGGTCTCTTCAAGTTTCTCAGCGGTTTTTAGAAGATTCTTGAGTAACCTTATAAATGTGGTTCTGAACACTGTGTCGTCCATTAGTTTACTTTCCTCCATCTCTCCTGTTCGTGACATACTTCGGTGTCTCCACATTTTGTCTGCCTCCCTGTGTTGATGGAGTGGCTTTGTGTGGTCAGTGAGCTATAGGGGCCAGTAGCTCAGCTTCCCCAATCTCCCTAGGTGGTTGCTCTTGGTACACCCCTTTGTGGGCTGAGTGCAAAGTCTTGGTGTTGTTAAGCCTTGATTGCTGTTGGTACACTGGGAGGATTTGACCTCCAGGCCAATTGGCTGTGAGGATCAGCTGTGTCTATGCCGGGAGACAGCCTTATTCAACTAGACTTGCAAAATTGTAAAAGCCTCTGTGCTCAGCTTGGATGGGGCGGAGTTTCAGGGTGGAGCCTACAGGCTTGGCTTCCTGTCAGCCCCGCCCTATGAGGTTCCTGGGTCTCAGTGTCCCTCAGTGTCCCTCGGTACTCCCTGCAAGCACCTCTGAGAGAAAGGCGCCCTGGAGTTTCGTCCGCTGCCAAACAGTCTAGTCTCTCCCCCAATGAATCTGGATTCCCAGATTCTCGCCCGGAACTGGGGCTCAGCGCAGTCCAGAGCTTTTGTCTCCTTCCCGCTAGGGCAATTCAGTGGCACAGTCAACAGTCCGTCCTCTGCGCGCATTCACGTGTGCGCCTCCAGAGCTCTGCCTTTTGCTGTTCCCCTGCGTTTCCGCCTTACAGCCCAGATTCCCCCAGTATGAGCTTGGGTCCCCAGGGTCTCGCCCGGAACTGGAGTTCAGTGCAGTCGGAGCTGGGGTTCAGCGCAATCTGGAACTTTTATCTCCTTCCCGCTAGAGAACACCGGCCAGGCACTCAGCCGCCCCGTCCTCTCCAGCTCTGTCCTCCCCGCACACGCGCATGCGCCCATGTCTCCACCTGTGTCTCCATACCTCAGGCTTTTACAGCTCCTCTAATTTTCCTTGTGGTTTTCTCTTTCCTTCTAGTTGTAGGTGTTTCAGTCAGCCAGCTTTCCTGTGGTTCTGGATGATGTCCATTTTGTCTTTTAGTTGTATTTTTGAAATTGTTGTGCGAGGCTGCAGTTTAGGTGTTTACCTATGCCGCCATCTTGGTTTCTCTAGCAGCAGTTCTCACTTTAAACAGGTGATGTTTGGTCCCTTAAACTGATTTGGTAGAGCTGGTACAATGAAATAATAAGTATTTACTTGCCTTTAAGAAATAGAACCTTCCTATCACATTCATGGCTTTGCTAATTGGAGGGAAAGTGTTATTCCATTATGGAAGTAATTATATGTCACCTGCTTCTCTCTCAGACAAATAAATGGACAGAGAGATGCTATGCTGATCAATTAATGCTGTGATGGATTAATCAATTGATCTGGACTTAGATAATATGTATTTATGGAAGATGGGGAGTGATTTATTTTTCTACCAAATATGAGAATCCAAATGTGACTTTATTGTACAGATGGGAACAGATGATGAGCAGAGTGGCCATTGTATCCTTGCCATAAGAAAGAAAAGTCATCCTTCTTCTCTCGCTTATATATTCAAAAGACATTACAGTTCAATAAAAATGGGATGTTTAAATATTTGATAAACATGGTGGAGCAGTGCATTGTTAAAACTGCTAGAGTAGCCTGTCAGATTCTCCTGGAAACATAAATTAGCCTGTTTACAAATGGAACTGTTTGGTTATTCTGACCTTAAAATTACCTCTGTGTGTCCTCTCTCACTTTTTTCTTTTCAATTGTACCTGATAGGGCTTGGGTTTTCACTGGAGGAGTTTCAAACTATTCAAACTGTCAACTGCACTAACCGAGTTAAATGAATCTTGTACTGGTGCCTAGACATTTGCAGGCTTCTCTTAGCTTTCACCCAGTGGAAGCAACGGGAGAGGGTCTCACCTGATTTCACATCACTGACACACTCCTTACATCCGTCTAAAAGTCAGCGCCTCAGGTTAGTCTGTACCCATCATCTGCAGCGAAAGTTGACCCTGCCATGCCCCAAGGGGAGGCTGGCCCTGGCACTGGGTTCTGGGAGTCCCCTTCTTACCAACACAGAGTTTCGGCTGGGCAGGGAGAAGCGGCATCTGGTGGACAGAGGGATGCCAAAGGGGGAGTGCATGGCTGTCCAGAGGGTTGCCAAATGCCAGCATTTTATCTAGAAGAGCTCTGGACTTCATGGATAGAATGTAGAAACAAAACCCAAAAGGCACCATTTCCGTGTTGCGTGTGTGTGTGTGTGTGTGTGTGTGTGTGTGTGTTTACATTTTGACTATTGTGTCACCTGCCCTCTCCTTCATTATTCAGAAATCCTGTCTGCTGCTGGTGTTTCTAAAATCCAAAAACAGTAAATGAAGCTATCGGATTTATAAAATAAAATGACCGACATGCTTGGCCAAGATAGGCTCCCATACCAATAGCTTTTAGTAAAATTAGATTAAGGGTAGGATTATAGCAAGGATCACAGAATGTAGAATTCAAGCACAGAGACTGTAGAGCAAACATTGGAGAGGTTTGAGTTTACGGAGCTGTCATACAGATAAATTCCCTTGCTGAGTACCTGCTAGATGCTAGGCATGGAGCAAGTTGATGTACCTAAGAAGTAGTAATTGTACTGAATTATCATGCTATAAATAGAAAATGCTCTGTTTGGGGCACCCAGGACATTAGTATTAAACCCACATGTAGTTGCCCAGGGTTCCCCCACCCCCACACCACCCGACTGAACCAGGTTGGCAGGGGTGGGGAGATAAGAGGGAGGTGGAATGGGGGTTGGGAACCACCCCATTTTAAAACAGATCTCAAATGATCCACACTGAAGTCTAAGGATGCTGATCTAAGCCATCAGGCCTTTCATTGAATGAGAGCAAGATTATCTCTTGTAATCTGTGTTCAAGTTTATTAGTTGTTCCCTTAGTGTATTAGTTTCCTATGGCTGCTGCAACAAATTACCACAAATTTAGTGGCTTAAAACAAGACAAATTTGTTCTCTTACAGTTCTGGAGGGCAGAAGTCCAAAATCAGTTTCAGCGGGCCAAAACGGAGGTTGGTAGGGTTGAACTCTAAGGGAAAATCTGTTCCCTGCCATTTCCAGCTGCTAGTGCTGCATTCCTCCTCTTCCTGGGCTAAAGCCTCTCTGACTCTGCTGCCCTCTGCTTGTCACGTGGCCTTCTTCTCTTCTGTGTCAACTCTCCCTCTGCTTCCCTCTTAAAAAAATTTTTTTTATTGATTTTAGAGAGAGAGGGGAGAGAGAGGGGAGAGAGAGGAACATTGATGCAGTAAATGAAGCTATGGAATTTATATCTTGCTTGTCCAAGATAGGCTCCCATATCAATAGCTTTTAGTAAAATTAGCTTAAGGGTAGGATTATAGCAAGAATCACAGAATGTAGAATTCACTCAGCAAACACAGAGGCCATAGAGCAAACATTGGAGAGATTTGAGTTTATGGAGCTGTCTGAGCAAGATATAAATCCCATAGCTGCCTCCTGTATGCTCCCTACTGGGGGTCCAGCCTGCAACCCGGGCATGTGTCCTGATGGAATCGAACCATGACTTCCTGGTTCATGGGTTGACCCTCACCCACTGAACCACACTAGTCGGGCCCGCTTCCCTCTTAAAAGGGCACTTATGATTGCCTACCAGGATAATCCAAGGATAAACTCTCCATCTCAAAATCCTTAACTATACAAAGTCTCTTTTGTCATATAAGGCAACATCCACAGGTTCCAAGGATTAGAACATGGATATGTTTGGGGGCCATTATTCAACCTATCATACCTACTCTTGCAAATTTCTTTCTTTTAAAGTCAGGTTTACTGAGGTATAATTTACATGGAATAAAATTCACCCATTTAAAAGTGTACAGTGTGATGAGTTTTGACCAGAATACATGGTTGTGGAACTACCACCACAATCAAGATACAGAACATTCTAGATCTATGTTCTTGTGCATCTTTGTTTTCTAGGTCTGTTTTATGTGCCTGTAATTTTGCCTTTTCTAGAATGTCATGTAAATGGAATCATATAGCATGTAGTCTTTTGTGTCTGGCTTCTTTCACTTAGCCTGATGTTTTTGAGACTCACCCATGTCATTAATTTGTTTCTTTTTATTACTGAGTGGCATTCATTGAATGACTATGCCACAATTTCTATATCCATTAACCAGTTAATGACATCTGGGTTGTTTTCTCTTTGGGGAAATTATGAATAAAGGTGCTGTAAACATTTGTTTATAGATCTTGGTGTGGCTCTGTTATCATTTCTCTGGAGTAAGTCCCCAGGAGGAGACCTAATGGAGTGTGTGATAAGTATGTGTTTAGTAATTTAAGGAACTGCTAAGCAGCTTTTCAAAGTAGCTTTTGAAAATGTAGATTTTTCTAAAATCAAAGTAGATTTTGCATTCTTACTATCAGGAAAGTTGTAGTTCCTGTATATCCTTACCAACACTCCATGTGGTCTTTTCTTTGAATTTCAGCAATCCGAGTGGGTGTGTAATAAAATCTCATTTTAGCTTTAATTTGTATTTCTCTGATACTCAATGGTGTTGAACATATTTTTATGCACTGATTAGCTATTTGTTTATCTTCTTTGTCCATTTTGTTTACCTTTTTTGCCCATTCTAATTGGTTTATTGGTCCTATTATTGAATCATCAGTTTTTTATATATTCTACATACAAATATTATTAGGTAAATATTGCCCTTCATCTGTGGCTTAACTTTTCACTTACAAACATCAATTATGTTTTAAATTGGGGATTGGGATTTTAAAAAAATGCATCTAAAGTGGATAATACAAAACTTTAGACAGGAAAGCTTTTAAAAAGTAAACTAAATTAACTTGCATACATTTTTAGAACTCAGCTTTGATCTTTAAAATTAGTTACTTGAGAAAGAAAGTCATTTGGATCCCAGACTCCTGGACTATTGTTTTTAATTTCCTGCTATAAGACTGAAAATTCCATTTCTTCAGCTGTAATTTTCAGGGGACACAAAACAGCATTTGTTATTCCTCAGCATTTGGCTGTGTAGCAGTTGTGAAATGCTAATCGTGGTGCTGAGCTGACATTCCTCGGTGACATTGGCATACCGAAAAAGCGGCGTTTGGCAGGGTCTGAGGCTATACATATTGAAGTTGTTTATTTATTTTTGTTTAAGAAACAGACAGACAAGTTAATTTCACCTCCATTTGGGACACAGAAAAGAATCAATGTTTGCCAAATAGAAAAACACAAAATTGGTAAAGGGGGAAAAAATTGTATTTTCAAGCTTCTAAAATGGAATTAGAAACAGAGGAGAGAGGGGGAAAGAGTTACACAAATGACTAGAGAGTGTCCCTCCTAAAATTGCCTTGGCCTTCTACTTGAAATTCGTGCTTCTGGTGAGTGCCCCGGAGGAAGATTCTGCCCAGGCTGAGTAGAAAGCGATGTCAGAACACCCGGCTGCCATTTTCACTGCCTGGGCACTGTTTCAAAAACATGCCGTGCCTTGAGAGTTGGGGTGAATACTGAGAACTGGAAAATACAAATTGCATCCTGCTGGATATACACCTTGTCTGAAGGTTCTACAGGGCACGGCCTTATTTTAACACCCTGGACCTCAGCACTCTGTCTCCCAAGGGAGAAAGGTGTACGTGATGCTCGGAAAACTAGAACCCAAGTCCCCGAGGTCAGGGCGCCCAGGTCGGAATGGCCGTGGGCCCCATCTTGGTAGGAGAGGGGGCAGAGCAGGACAGAGCCCTCCCCTCAGGCTCTTGCCCCAACACTGCTGAAGTGGCGCCCTGGAGAGAAATGTCATCACACCATCTAATCCGCCCTCCCGTCAGCCCGACAGGGACTTGGGATGCACAGCGGGCCCCGCGCTGATCACCTTCAGGTGCGGTTAGGTGGAGTTAAAAATTCCATTAGCCGAGCGCAGGCACGGGCAGCAGGGCTTCCCAGGGTGGGCTTTTTCTAGTTAACGAGGAAGAAATGGCTTCTCATTTCACAGTGATCGCTGGGAGGGAAGGCAGGCTTGTTTACATTCTACAAAGGGAACGTCTGGGCTCCGCAGGCCAGCGAGGGAACACACTTTTCAGAGCAAAACCCGGTTGTCCCCAGCCATCAGGCCGGACAGGAGGCGCGGGGCCTCCTCAGAGCAGCCCTGGAGGCCCCCTCAGCCCGGCCGCCCGTCACCCGCTCCTTTCTCAAACTAATTGTTTTTCATTTTCTCATAATTACCCTCCTCCCTCCTCCTAAACCAAACACTGAAACCCTGCCCTCTATTTACCCAGCTCCAAGGCGTGCAATAAAGGTGAGTGCTTGTTGCTACTCTCTGCCTCGCTTTTAATTTTATTCTAGAAGAAAAATCAATTAGACCATCAGAGTCCCATCTTCCTTCTTTGAGGCTTTTGGGCTTGAATAGCTCCTCGAAGTACTTCCCCTGGCCTCGATATTTTAATAAATGCTTGATTGTAATGGTTTTAAAAGGAAAAATAAAAAAAAGAGGAGACGAGCCGAGAGGCAACTTCAGAACAAAACTAGCCCTTTGAAAGGCCTCTTCAGGTTGAGCGGTTTTCCACTCGGCAGCCTCCTGAAGTGCTGATATTGTTTTAGGACCAGGGCCGGCATCCTGCTGTCCTCCTCACCTGCACACTCAGGCTGCTCATTAGCTGAGGACGGACATCCTGGCCCAACAAGGAGCCAACAAAGCAGCCACTGGGCTGCTGAGAGAGCAGCTCTGTCTGCCGTCGAGTCCTCGTGCCGGGCCCTCCGGGAGCCCTGGCCAGGCCCTGCGAGTGGCACCCGTTCAGACGGCGGGTGAGGCCTCGGCAGCCAGCACGTGAGCATCTGGGGGGGGGGGGGGGGGGGAGGATGGAGAAGTGGGAGCCCCAAACCGGCACTGAGCCACCGCCTGGGGGGCTTCCCGCTGACCTCAGTCGGCCTGCTGTCCGGGGACTTCCAGTGACCTGTCCTCCATCACAGGCCCGATGGTTTGTACACTTAGCTAACAGCGACCAATATATGGACGGCGTGAGGAAGGGTGGAGGTGTAAGGTGTGAGGGGCAGGGAGCCAGCCACGTCAGGCGGGTGTAACGGAAGCCCTGGGACCCCTGTGGCAAAGGCCCTGGGGCCTGTGATGGAGGACCCCGGTGCTGACCTCAGAAAGTCCACACGCAGCCGACCACCTACAGGCGGTTCCCAGACAAGTCTGTCCTTGGGTCTCATTCCCCCACCGACGTGGGACCTCGCAGACGTGTCGGTGGGGTCATGGCCCTCATGGCCCTCACGCCGTCCGTCGGGGCTAGAGCACCCCTGTGGAGGAGGAGAGAAGCGGGGGGGGGGGCAGCAGGAGGAGACGCTGGAACCCTGTCCTGTGGAGGGTGCGGCTGCGAGTGGACGTTGTGAGAAGAGAGCACTGAGGCGCGTGCTGGGGTCTGCAGAGGACAGGAGGGCCCGGGTCTGAGAGGGTGAAGGGCAGGAGCCGTGGGGGGTCAGCCCAGCCAGCTGGCTCGCCTCAGCTCCCTTCCCAGCCCCACTGAGACGGGGTGGGGAGCGCTGAGGAGGCTCCTGGGCCTTCTCCTCTGCCTCTCCCCCACCCCCCGAATCTCAGGGCTGGTCTGAGCAGTGGTTAGGCATTTGGCACATTTTAATCCTTTGTACCCAAAGGGTGTCTAGGTTTTTGGAGGCAATGTGCATTGATGGTCACCACAGGTACTGTCAGAGGGCGGCCCCCCTCTCCGCCTCCGACAGGGAAGGGGGCCCTCCCCCCACTCGCGGGTCTTCTCTGACTGACGGCGGGAGCTCTGCCACCGTCCGGGCTTCCTTTGCTGCGGCCCCCCCGCCCACCTGAATGGATGTGGGGTTCATGAAGAATGTCTTGGATTTTCATTTTCTTCCTGGATATGGGGCTGCTGGAATACACAGGGCTACTGGCATCCAACGTGCCACACTTTCTGTGGGATCACCGCCCTGAGTTAGAGCCCTCAGGCGGCTCCTTGCTCCCAGGACACCTTCCATCCTCCCCCCCTCCCCCCTCCCCTCCCCCCAAGTGATTAGCAGTCCACACGGTGGTCCTCTTCGCTGCCACAAGCTCTGTGTAACTGTGGCCACGACAATCAGATCAAGTGTGCTATCGCCCAGCATTGATCAGATTAGCGGCCTGGTGACTATTCATTAATTGCACTGTTCAACCCGATGCCAAGTGCATGCTCCTGGCACAAAGAGCAAATATGAATGGGATGGTTTTTACGTTTTAAAATGAACTATCACTACCTTTTCAAAAGGGCATATAAGAGGATAGGTAGGTTAATTGTCCTGGGGCAACATAGTTAAGCTAGAAGATTTCCCAAGAGTCACTTAATTTCTGGGAAGCGCCTTTTAGGATTCCCGTTTCGGCGATGCTCAGGAAACTCCCCTCTTCCTGGGTGAGTTGGGGGGTGTGGGTGTCCCTGGGGCCACCTTTCGGTGTGGGAGAAGTCACAGAGGGCAGACGCAAACACTTGAAGCCAAAGGGAGTTGGGACATTTATGTCAGTGACGGGAGCATCCCCAGCCCTGGACAGGGTGACTTACGGCAGGAAGAGGAAGATGCGGAGGTGCGGAGGCGGTGGGGGTCGGTGTCCTGCTCAATGACGCAGAGTCCAGGCGGAGGAGAAGCTGCTAGGGGAACGGTCACTTCCCATGGTGTCTCCAGAACGTCTCTCTGTGCTCCCCACCTGTCCACGTGGAGAAACTGAGGCCCTGGCAGCTGGAGGCCTAAAGGATGTCCTTCACTGGTGGTAAAGCAAGTGGCCCACCTTCCGCTAACGTCACTGGAACCCGTCTGACATCATGAGGGTCAAAAGCAGACACTTTTGTTCGTTTCCCCCATTTGTTCACTTTTAAGATTCATAGCGTTCCAGGAAGAAGGAATTTGGGGAAAAGTTGCTAAATAATCATCCATAAAAAGTCCCTGACAGTGAGATCCAATGAGCGAGTGGGATAGTCTCCCTAGAGAAATGGTTAAGAATGTCATTATTTGATACTTCTAGCATTATGTGAGATGAGGTGAGGAAACTGGGGAAGAGAAGATGCTGGGAGAAACCGGATACACTGGAGTGGTGTCACATGTGCTGTGCAGCGGGAACATCTTACGAAAACATTGGCATCTTCTTATGCACTTGGATGACCGGGCTCCTCCTCCAGTCCATCGTGGAGAATGCCCATGACGTGGCTTATTTTAATATAATAAGAATAATGTCAATGATGTAATGGTTAGTAAGCTCCAGGCACCATGTGGACATTCTCTCAGTTTTATGTTCTTGCAGAGGACTTTCTCACATGTGCCGGAGGCCACCCCTCCCGACTGGATGGCCGGCCAGGGGCTGCTGCTCTGAGTCCCTGGCTCCCTCATCTGTGAAATGTGGATGAAAACAGCCCTTGGCACACCCAGCTATTGGGAGGGTACAAGGGAAAAACACGGGCTAAAAAATGACTAGCCTAAGACCACGCATAGGAAGTCCTCCATCGGTGGAAGATACTTAAAAAAAGAGAGAGATAATCAGTGCGAATCTACTGTAACACCCCCCCCCCCTTAGCTATTTTCCACAGATCATTGTTTATCATTTACATCTGATAGCCTGTGAATCTTGCAGCAGATTTAATTGGGGGTAAAAAGGCAGGAATCCTAAGAAAAAGAAGCCCCGGTGGCCATGTAAAAGTGAGGGGTAAACATTTCACAGACAGAAAGGCTCCAGTGATTGTTATCCCACGAAAACCTGCCTAATTAATATGCTACAGTGATACCTCAATAGGTTAGGCTCAATTCACCCTCAGAGAAATGTTACTTTCAGTGTTACTATTGTTATAATCTGAGGGGTCTCCCTCGATGGAAATGTCAATAGGAAAATAGGGGCCCATCTGAGAAACTCCTCTCACAGGCAATTTGGGGGCAAATATATATATATCCTGTTTTAT
>NC_137073.1:73541908-73561908 GCF_951640355.1 Cnephaeus nilssonii | reverse complement strand
TGTACAACCTGCCAACGGAGGCCACTGCGTTTGACACATTTCAGTGTCAGCTGTGGGATTTCTGCCTTAAATCTGTCAGGGAAGCCTGTGGCCACTTCTGCAAAGACCCTTGGGGACAAAATTTATTGTTATACCTCAATAGCTTTTTGTTCACCTCCAAAATAGGGGTCCTGGGTCACACTAACGATTGTGGGGAGACAAAATGCTCTCTCTATATTTTATTAAACAGATCTCTTAATAATTAATCAAATGTGAAAATTATTTTCCATCACTCTGACACTAACTCTAATGTGCTCGGATTTTTTTTTTTTTTCCACAGCCTGTTTCTTTTCCTTTTAAATTGCCCTCGTGGGTTCCCTCAGCTACAAAGCAAGCTGAGTAGAGAGAGGCCAATTTATGACTTGGCTTTTTAAACCATAATCACCCCTCCGGGCTTCCACTGGAGAAGGGTTGGGGGGGGGGGGGAGCGTTTGTAGGTTGTCAAATAAACACTTGAGAAAATCTGTTCTTCGATCCCCCAGATCCATAGTGGGCCCCAATACTGCGGACAGGAACAATCCCGTGGCACCCTGAGCCAGAGTGCAGCGTGGCGCTGCCCCGGGAGGCGGCACTACCGAGTCTCCTGACGGCTCCTTCCCTCCGTTTCTGCTCTTTGGGGAGAAAACAGCTTAATAAAGTAAGAGCTGCTTGGTTCATCTCAGACAGGGTGAGAAGAGGACGCAGCCTCGCGGAGGTGTGGGCCCGGGGTGCCATCGCGGGGCGCAGCGGTGGCGTGGGCGCTGTCTCCAGCCCCTAGCAAGGCCCTCTTAGAAGACGGGGGGCGTCTCGGGGAGTCAGGCCCCAGGCGCTGACAGATTGATGCCAGGAAAGGGACATTGCGAGGGAACTGCACAGCCAGCAGTTCTCCGGCCTTTCCCGAAAGGTCAGAGGGAAACCAGAGGTGGTCCTTCATGGCTCCCTCCATCCCGGGCATCCCATCTGACTAGACGTGCACCGCGCAGGACGGGGCAGCGTGCAGGGGCCAGGCGGCTGGGCTTGTGCGGGGAGAGGCCCCGAGGCCTGTCCGGGAGGAGTGGGCTGTGTGGGTGCACAGCTGAAGCTACCAAACCAGGCGACACGGAAGCCAAGTGGGCAACGGGAATGGTTTAGAAACGCACGGAAGAGCAATGACTGCTGGCAGCAGCGTCAATATTCTCCCTCTGAGCACTAATTACATGATTAAGCCAACAGACCAACACAGGGTCTGCGGGACGGAAGCACGTATTTAGGCTCCAGTCACTCTCCACTTGGCGGTAAATAATCCTGTGCGACTCTCAGTTCTTTCCAAGCAAAGTGGACGCTTTCCTTAACGTCTCTTTCCTAAACTTGAGAAAGGGAAGCTCTGTGTCCACGCCAGCCATGCCTGGGGAAGTTGGGCTCCATGTTCGGTGCCACCTGGCTCTGTCAGGTATTTCTGAGAACGGTGGTCAAAGCAGCCACCGTCATCCCCAGAGATGCAGGATGGAGAAGACACAGGCATCGGTTCCAGGAGTGGCAACGTGCATTTCCTTGGCTGCAAACAGCATGCACTTGCTAATTAGACGTTTGCAACACACAGGGACCCAACGCTCCTGTGATCTAGCTAAATCCAGCCTAAAGAGGTGGGTGTAAACACAGGCCTGGAAGAAATCAGGAACAGCAGGGAGAGGATCTGTATGCAATGGGAATAAATCTGTTTAAGAAAGTCTAAGAGGAGCCTGCAGGAGGAAATGTGCAGCAGGCTGAGCCAGCCGGGTGAATGGCAGAGAGAATAGAGGCTATTTGAATACTGATGTGGCCCTCACTTTCTTCCATTTCCATTAATGACATGCTCATCAAGGGCAAACAATGGGACCGGCTGCCGGCGCCTGTCACAGTGTGTGGGTGCTGGGATGCCAGGCTGTCATCCCCGGGCCGCATTTAGAGACCTGCACGCTAATAAGAAGTGCTCTGTGCCGTCAATGCAGACAGGTGCTTCCGCGGCTGGGACATGCTCCATTCCCTTCCCCCTGAAACCCTCCGCTCCCAGCCCCCCTGACAGACACCATGAAATGCACAAATTAACAGCCCCATCATGTTGGGCTGCTGCTGCCTGCGGTGAAAGCAGAAAATCAAGTTGTCACCCAGGGTGCAGTGATAGAGCCACAGCCTCATTTCTCTGTTGGTGCCCTGTAATAGCAAACGCCAGACAGCTGGATGGATGGGAGGCTTTAGATTAAGGCCTTGATGCACTCTGGCCAGAGAATTAGTGGTTGCTGTTTCCATGTAGATATTCTGTTCCAAACCAACATCTGGAGAAAGCAAAGTTTCCTAGAGCAGATATGCCATTTGCTTCTTCTGGAATCAAAGAAAACAGCCTAAAGAGAGTGGCATTTCCTTTAAAAAACAAACAAACAAAAAACCCCCACAAGAAACCCAGTAAGATTCCAACTCTAAATTTGCTTAGAACTTTATCTAGGACTGGTGAAGGTTAAGTTGGCAGAGTCCAGTGCCAAGACCAATCTTGACACAGAAAACACTCGGTGTCCACAGAGCCTGAGTTCCTCACGCCTCACCCAGCAAGTCCACATCACCCACTAGAAAGGCCTCTTGCTTTGGAATGTTCAGACTCCGCTGCATAGTCGGCCTAAAGCTGCCCCCGACCCCAGCCATTCCACTATACGTCGTCATAGACTGAAGTTGCACCACAGCCATTTGGCTCTAAGTCCGGTGGCCGGGCCCAGCTGGGACGAGGTGGCCATGGTGCAAAAGGCAAGCAATGCAGGGGCCTGAGCCCTTCAGACTCCAAGGAGTTTAATGACATAATGGCCTGAGGACTTCAACATAAAGCAGGAAGAGCAACTAACGAAACTTACAACATAAAACCCCCCTCCTGTCATTTTTATAGTAACAGTAAAACACTTTATTGAATTTATGAGCTACATAATGACTATGAAGAATGTAACTTGAATTAGAACCAACTTGGAAGTATAATATCAACTATAAACCCTTTTCTATTACCCCATCCCTCCAGCTTTTTCTGTCCTCTTCCCTTTAACCAGGGGACATCGCCTTCCACAGCCTTTACACCCGAGACAGGGCTCACAACTTGCTAATAAATCTTGACTCTTTCTCCAAAGCTCCAGAGCAGACAAACCTCCAGGGGTAAGGCACTCTCTGGGGGTGACCATTCCCTTTCAACGACTCCGAGCCATTAGAATGCATTTTAGGAAAGAAGCCAGTTCGTCTATTTTTTTTTTTTTTTTGCATAAAGCCTGTCAAATCGAGTGGATCTCCGGGGATATACATCAGGTATTTCAATATCTGTAACTCCACATTGTAATGGCCTTTCCAAAATAGAAACCATAACCCCTTACAAGTTTATGAAAAGCATCCTTAGCCAAGGATCCCGTGTGTGGGTGGGGGTGGGGGTCAGGTTCCTAATGTCTGGCTGGGGTGGGGGTGAGGGATGCACATCACTGGGCTAAGTAAGCAGCCTGCGAGGCTGTGTTTTCTGTTTCCATTTCACTCTTTCAGTCTTCCTGTTCCCCAAGGATTTTTCTGGAGGGGTAATAAAATAAAATGGGTGAAACAAAGCCATAAGCTGGTTAAGTCTGAAAGACATGTCATCTCATCTAAAAGGAAGAAACGGACCATTTCCATGCCGAGGGCTGACAGCAACGCCTGAGCTGGCAATAGTGCTATTCCATTTGATTTATAGAATAATGGGGTGACAAATGATGACAAAAATAAACTTTTACTGCACTGAACTGCTCCTTTATTTATGAAATTTGGCCAAGTAGTGAAATCTTTTATCTGCAAGTTGTAACATGGAGTGGGAACGAGCGATTATGGTGTGGTAATAGTAATCCGGCGATGGAGGCTGAGTCAGTTGGAAATGGATTGAGGTAAAATAACTACCGCACCATGATAAATGTGAACAGCGCTTTGCTGACAGATGATCTAACAGGTGTTCATAACAACTATATAAGAGGATTTATTTATGACCAGCCACAGCCGCCGCACTGTAAATCAACTCCAGCAGCTGTACACCGCTGAAACCACGTCCCCAATGGAGGAACCGTGCAAGAGCCCAAAGAACACAATTCACTCCAGAATCTTAATCATCAAATAACATTTTTTAAGGTAATTATACCACAGCAAAGAAATCATAATTACTTTCAATTAGGAAACTGAGCTGCCCATAACTTTGTTTACAACATATTTTTATTTAGGCCCTAAGGTGTTGATGAGGCCTGAGCAAATGGAGACCTGGGTGACGGCGATCGCAGTGGGACGCGAGTAGGAGGCCTTCTCACGGTGACTTCACTTCTTAAGTCTCAGAAATCAAACTTTACATTGGGAGGATATTTGGCAGCCTGTTTGAGTTCACAACTTACTCTCTGTTGTCACTCCTATCTGTACAGTTTACTGACAAAGAGGAATAAGCATACAACCATGAACTCATTAGAAATTGGGGGTTTAAATTTAGTCTGAGGAGCCCACTGTCTTATAACCTTTCCTAACTACTGTGCAAAGGCAGAATTTAACGTTTTTCTTTTTGTAGGCCATCCATGGTCTTAACAATTCCTTACTCTTATCCATGAAGATGGCGGACCCCTACCATAATGCAAGAGCCCTCGTTCATTACATTGCTTAAACACACATACACACACACACACATACACACACACACACATACACACGCAACGTGGTTCTTATATGGCCTGAGAAGATATGCTCTTTTTGGTGGGGGAATCAGAATCTTGGCTGGGGTACAACTTGAGAGTTATTATCTCTTCCTTCCCCCACCCCGTCCCCTCCCAGGCCAAGGCAAGACTTCCCTGTTCTCGCCAAGTGCCCTGTAGCATCTGTGGTCTAAAGGACTGACAGGACAGAGCCCACTGGCAGAAATGCCTACTGGCTAGGTTTTCTAAACATCTCTAGATCTCAGAATAAAGATTCTTCTACTTTTAAACCTGAATCGTTGGTATCTCTGGTCCTTAAGGTTGTAGATGAGAAGCCATTGTCTTAGAATGTCATTCAAGACAGGTTTGACATTGTAATGATTTTATATGTGAGTTCTGAGGGTTTGGGTCTTTGGTGCACATAATTACTGAACCAGTTAGGAATTACATGTGCAAGTGACTATGTACATAAACCTCGCCCGAGAGAAAGACAAACACGAGATTAGAAATTTCAGTGTCATTTCAACTCATAATCATCTAACGAGTGGTACAGGAAATAACTAAAATCCTCAAGGAAAAATATCTAAAACTATAGGAGAGTAAAACCAACTAAGTCTGTTTTTCCTACCTCTAAACTGTTCACAAGGGCAGCACAGCCCCACCGGTAACACCCAACCACCCATTTCTCCTGTAAAAGACCACAGACCACTGAGCAGAGGCTTGGGGATGGCTTCAGGAGAGAGACTGTGGGAGGGGAAAGAAATGAGGGCAAGGAGAGGAAAAGGATACATCACTTTCTGGTGTGTTGGCAATGTTGCTTTCTGTACAAAGGTATTTAAAAAACAGTTTAAGATTCAGCCTCTTAGCCCTGGCTGGGTAGCTCAGTTGGTTAGAGTGGCAAGGTTGTGGGTTCAATCCCTGGTCAGGGCACATACAAGAAGCAACCAATGAATGCATAAATGAGTGGAACAACAAATTGATGTTTCACTCTCTCTCCCTTCCTCTAAGATCAATACATTTAAAAAAGAAAAGATACAGCCTCAGTTGAGATCAATATACTCTCCCTTCTCCTACTTCTGGAAACTCTAAATGCCACCCTACTTTCAAGACTTACCTAGCTTCACCGACTCAGACATCCCTCACCCGGTCCTCCTCTGAACTCAACAGCTCTACTGCTGTGATGAGACAATGAACCAGGCAAACTGCTTCACTATGTTACCCAGAAACCACTTCAGCTTTCAAATGGCTCTGTTCCAAGTTTGCTAGTCAAGTGCTCATATGGAATCTAAAACACTATTCCTCACAAAGCAATTACACATGGTGGTTAACTTTTAGGTCAGACCTTAAAATTCTGCTTATTCCACAACACAGTTGAAAATTGGTAGAAAAATCAAAAGAAATGTTACCAAAACAGGAAGAGAGAACAGCACCCCTTCAGTTGGACTGAATGCAGTTTGTCAGGTAGTCACATGAAGAAAGCAGGTGGAGACTGGACAGATTCAAAAAATCTTCTGGTCCATCTAACGACATATTTTTCTATTAAACACCATTTCCACAACACTATCATAAACTTGGTTCCCCCCCTGCCCCCTACAAATCTCAAGAAGAGAGTAAAAGTAATCATGAAAACTTCCTGAGGTAACTGGTGAAGTTGGAAGGCAGAAGTGAAGAGGAAAGAAGATTTAAAAAAAATAAGCAAGTACATGATCAGAAATTGAATCGGCCTTCAATTTATGGAAGAACAAAAGTGGGCACAGTGGCTGGTTGGTCTGGTCGGCCACCTGTGTGAAGAGCTGGAGGTGGAAGTGGATAGATGCGTTTAGCAAGTCTCTGGGGACCGACTGTCTAACTCTGTTGGACTTGATACCGGAAGCGAGTGGTGTTAGGGAAGGAGGTGAGCCTACATTAGGATGTAAACAAAATTTGTTTGCAAACCAGGGCTCACTAACTTAGTGAACTCCACACTGCCATTTCTTTATTGCAACTGGACTGTGGGTTTCTTGGGGATATAGATCTATTTTCGAACAACCCTGACAAGGGTTACTAAAGTTCTTCACATTCCAGAGTGAATGTGGTCTTTAAGTAGCAAGGCAATAATAAGGCTCTGTTAATTTTGTGTTATAACATGGGGCTCCCTCCTATGTGAAAAGAATATTTTTCTACCTTTAGATAAAGTTCCCTATAAAATAAAAAAGATTACAGTGAGGAAACAAAAAAGATGAAAGAGCTTAGGTTTACCTTTAGCTTGTCCAACCTTTTTTTTTTTTAAACTTCTTCTTGTGTTATTCATCATTCTGGAGTCTTGTCTTCTCTAACAGTAACTTCTAAATTCTTAACAACAAAAACCCAGGTTACAAGGGCAAACTTTTTGTAAGCTATTATAAAGTTACTCAAATATTTGCAAATAGTTATTAGGAAGGATAAGTATCCAATATTTTAACTTGATAAATTCATTGTTCTCATCTCTTCAGAATAAAAACATTCTCCTTTTTTTTTTTTTTAAAAAAAAATAGTTTTATTGATTTCAAAGAGGAAGGGAGAGGGAGAGAAACATCAATGATGAGACAGAATCATTGATCGACTGCCTCCTGCATGCCCCCTACTGGGGATTGAGCCTGCAAACCCGGCATGTGCCCTTGACCGGAATCGAACCTGGGAACCTTCAGTCCACAGGCTGATGCTTTATCTACTGATCCAAACCGGCTAGTGCTCTCCTTTTCTTTTAATAAATAAAGCAAATGCATTGTGATACTAAAAATGAGGCTCAGGCTGAAATATACTATGAGAGCAATTCTTCAAGATTGGTGCACATCAAATGTCCCATTAAGTGGACATTAAAATGAAAAAATATAGCTAGAATTAAGAATTCAACATTGACTAACTCGACTCAATGGAACAATTTAAAGATAATCATGGATTATGATCATGTTAAAGGAAATACGAGGCAAGGAACTTTGAATCATTGTACCAAAAACCCCCCAAAACCCAAATCTGAAATGGGACTTTGGTCATTTTTCTAATTTCACTTATGAGAAAAATATTTTAATGATATTAAGCTATTGATATTAAAGTGGTTTCAATTGTTAGCATACTACATTATATTACTGATTTAACATAGATTTTAAATCTAAGTTAGCAGCAAAAAATATTATCTTATGCAAAAGTAAAGAATTTAACACAATTAGAAACATCTGCTTGGTTTGAAAGTGGTTTTTCTTTCATTAAACCTCATTGCTTTTCTGCATAATAAAACACTCAAAATATCTACTTTAGAGTAAAAAAAACAAAAAACTAAGCATGCAAACTTCAGGATTATAAACAATTTCTCATTAAAAAGAATGCAAAGGCAAATGCTCTTCATATGCTAGTTTATTCATCTTATTATTCAGATAATTTCATGATGACAGTTGTCAATAACCAATTACAATACCAGGAAATTCATAGAACAAAATTTTGCGGAGATCTTGTTTTGGCATTTAATTCTAAAAAGTATCCCATTTTCACATGTCAAGCTGAGAGGCAATATAGACTATTTCTAGGCTAATTTTTGCTTACTGTGGGAAGAAGATGATTTCCAATAAACTTTAAATATCCAATTCATGTCCATCATTGTTGAAAAAGGGAAGGAAGATGAGAAGGACAGAAGAAGTAGCAGGATAGAGAAAATGCCACATGGACTCAAGAGTTGAGAGAACTGACAGTAAAAAATATGTTCTTTGGTTAGCAAAGCGAAAATGGGGACAGTACTGCATACATGATAGCTACACACTAGCATTCTAAAGCAGGAGACAAGAATGTCAGGAGTGTGTTCCCCCCCACTGCCAGATGGAAGGGCTATTATTATAAATGAAAGGCAGCAGTCGTGGATGCCAGGCACTTTTGTTGTGTGCCAGATTCTGAAGTCCAGATGTAAGCAGGTTACCCCTGGGACAGGACGGGCTTCAGCTCCCGCAGCAGAACAGAGCCAATCACAGTTTTCTCGGTGTTTATGATAAGCTGTGCTGTAGAGCCTTCCTTGAGTTCCACTGTGACTAGCATCAATGACCCACTGTGCACAGTTTTAGCTGCAAACCTGTTAGAAAAAAAAAAAAAAAAAGAGATAGAGACCTTTTATCATGAGGGGGAAAAAGGAGACAGCAGAAATTCAAATAGGTTTAAAATGACTCTTTCTTTTTTCCCCCAATAATTTACTACATGTTCCCTACTGCCGAAAACCCAAAGCCAAGCATTCTTCTGGAAAAAAAAAAATCAATAACTTGCCCAGCACCATGCTTACAACAAGCAGGTAATTTTAGTGCATCTTTAGAACAGAACAGGAAAAGGAAGTCTAGTTTACTTATTAGTTTAAACAGCAGATGCATGTGAATAATTCTCCATTCCTATAAATTGGGACTCATCCATTCATTTGATAATTTAACATTTCACCATGCATAGGGGCACTTAAAATAAACCTCTATATTTTTATTTTTAAAACATGTTAAGAAAAGGTACCTTTCTCAAAGAGCTTGAAATTTTAATTCCTCATATCTGAAAATGATTACGCAAAAAGTTAGATAATTTAATGTGCAATATAAAACTCTTACGTTTCAATGAATTCACGCATGTTGAAATATTCAAATTCAATCTCTAATGTTGATGATACCATGTAACAAAATCACATGATAGCCAAGTGCAACATCACCCTCTCTCCCTCTTTTTAAATTTTTTAAACGTTCAGAACATTAAATCCTTCTTTTTGATTTAGAATACAGGCAACTTGAGGTCTAAAGCTCCATTACTAAATTCCAAGACATGAAGAACCTACTAATTATATGGAATTAAAAGCAAAACTAGCCTTTTAAGCACTGCAATTGACCGAAAAGCCGGTGGAGGCACAATGAGCTTCTGTCAATCCTGCTCATTCATTCTGCGTGCACAGTGGAGCCCCAGAGCCGTGGAGGAAAGATGGTACCCTCCTGGGCTTCCATTTTCCGCATGGAGCATGTTCCACACATTTTTTTTTTGGGGGGGTGGGGAGGGGATTTGATTGCAGGGATGACTGGAGAAAAACAAAGTTGCTGCACATGAGCTTTTGAAAACACTAACAAGTGTAGAGCAGGTCTGTGACCTGCTGTGACCCCACTTTGCAGGGCCAATCCCCTTTCCCCTTTCTGTATGACACGTGTCTGAATCTGAGCCATCTGCCTCAATTTGCGCAACATCTTCAGCCACAATGGCACCCAGTTAGCCCTGACAACAGCTCACAATACATAAGAATCAAACTGCCCTGCTGACAGCACGCTGCGGACTATTCAAGAGCAAACCAACTGGTCAGTGTCTCATGTCTGACAATCAGCATGGGCCTCGCGCAGAGCCCACAGCGTCCTCAGGGATCTGTTTAATTACCACCAACATAAAAGAGGGAGTTTATCAGGAGACACTCAGAAAAACTTCACTCCCGACTTAATTAAAATATTAGCCACTTAAGCAGGAAGCAGATTCTCTTTAGATGAAAATTTCTTTTTTGAGGGTTTTTTTGAAATGACATCAAGATCTCATAACACATTAGATTCTTTTTTTTGAAACCTAGCAAGGCATTTTTGACCTAAATAGAATCATGAAAATCAGTTTCCCAACAATAATTAGAATAATGCATGAAAAGCAAGACAAATATGCTAATTTTACTAAATTGAAAATATTATCAACACTTTTAAGTTGAGTTTTAAAATGGTAGCTAATGGGTTGCTGATAAAGTATGTTAGCAATTCTCCCAGGCATTTATTTGCGTACTCTCTCCAAACACACTGAGACGTGTAAGGAATCAGAGCAGTGTTTCTACTGAGGGAAGCAACTGTAAACAACCAGCCTGGGAACAAAAGTCACACGGAGTTAAAGAGGCTTTATAAAGCTCTTAACATCCACCTCCACCTGCTCTTCAGTCATCGCACAATAGCTCAGGAACTGGGGACCCCAATTTCATCCTGGAGAGAACACGAAGCTCACTAGCCCCACGACGACCTCTCTTTTCTATCACCCTTGCAGGTTTGTGCATGTCTTTTGTCCACATTTTTGAGGTTCTACGCTTTGGGAGAGTCCTGTTTCTGTACTTCTGTGAAACCACGTCAGCAGTGACATGAGGTGGCCCTATCGTCCCACTCACTTATGCAACTTTCCCCACAGATCTGGTCATCACCAAATATTTCAGTAGTGGCCCCCGTTTCTGATAGAGTTATAATTATGTAAACAACAGTCTTATTAGTCCCTTTATCTACTTAACACTCTGTGCCCTGGGACCACGGAGGAGATTATGTCTGAATGGGAACACAAAAGCACTGTTGTTTGAATTTCAGGGTTACAGGGCCCTAAGGCACATTTTATCTTCTTTCTATTGAAAACTGAAAGTCATGGTAGAATAATACAAACTCAGGAGACATACATGTCAATTCTGATACAAGTGTGTTTACAAAGGTTAAAATTAGTGTCTTGTACATGTTTCTGAAATCCTATTACCACAAAATCCCCAATACGGTAAAGAACAGGGTATGAAAGAAGAGGCATTTGCTTACACTGCAGTGGAAACATGCTAAGCGAATCATCCTAGCAATAAAACCTGTTAGCGGAGATAAAAGCGACGGCCTTGTAGCCAGTCTCTATGTCCTGGTGGGCACAAAATGGTGGGAGCACTGCTTTGAAGCAGAAGACCATGTCGATGTCTGGATGCTCTTGTTCCATAGTTCAAATGGATGTATTTAATTGGAACACAGCATGATTACAATTGGTTTGTTTTGGCCCATGGAAAGCAAAAGCCACTCCCTAAAATCTATTCATTTTACTCCCAATTTAAAAGATAGTTATGGAAAGAATACTAATGAGTAAATAGTAAACAGCTAGCTTATGGATGTAAGAAACATTGATTACAAGGACAGCTTGGGTCAAAAACTTATATGCATTTAATGGCTGACATTAGAACCTCTGTACTTGGCCTCAAACTAAGATCATGTGGTGACATTTTTTTCAGAAGGCATGTGAAATTTTTGATCATCATCATGACAATAACAGGTGCCATTTATTAAGTGCTTTGTGCAATGGGTACTACATACTTCATCACTTGTGCTATTTCATTTGATTCCATGAGGCAGATCACTTTAAAGATGAGGGAACTGAGGCCCACAGAAGTTGAGAAACTTGCTCAGGACACACAGTTCCTGAATGGTTGAGCAGGAATTTGAACCCAAGCATTCTAATTCTGGATCACACACATTCTCTTAATATTTGCAAAAATGCACTCTTAACATTTTTTAAATTAGTCAATAGAGAGAATCTGCTTCCTTCTTATTTACCTAATATGCACATAATCTATTAATATTCCAAAAACTTAAAAAAACTAAGATTTTTCCCTTCAAAAACTGTGTACCTGACTTTGAGGTATTCTGTAATTCAAAGCACCTTGCACGATGCTTTGTCATAACATATTTTACATTTCTGCCTTTAAAGATTTAAAATATTTAAAACATCTCCCACCACCCACTCCCTCAAAAGAGACAACTAGCAATGAAAAATACAAAACATCTTGAATGGAACTGCAACATAGGGAGGGACTACTGGGAGACCAACCAACCTCAAACACCAGTAATGCCACAAATGAGGACAAATAAGTGGCTGGCAGTTAAAGATGCATTGCCTACGTAGGCCGGGCTCCATGTTATTAAAAGGGATACCACCTAGGTATTTTTCATAATTTATTTTCATTCTACCACCAAGCAGTTGCTGTTTGTAATCACCGAGAAGGTAAAACTGTTTGGATATAGCTGTATTTCATCTTATTAAATGTTTCTTTGTTTATTATCACTAGCAATTGACATTTAATATTTGAAGCTAAGAATTCTTAAGATTAAAGAAAAAGACAAAATAAACTGGTTGCCAAACCTAAATGAAAGTATGAACCACTCTTCAAAAAAAGTTAATTTATTTTAACCTGACAGAATTATGAAAACAGGTCAAATAATAACAACAAATTTGGACAAATGTATTTATCTATAAAACATGGGCTTGTTTCCTTTTTTTTTTATTTTTAAAGATTTGTAAGCTATGGACCATCAATGCTCTTTATCAAAAGGAAAAGAAATCCTATAACTTAATTGTTTTAACTGAAATGTTAATAAGACAACATGAATTAAAAAATATCAGCGAGGCTGCATCGACCTCCAGGGTATTCACAAACATAAACTGTTTATGCAGAGTTGTATTTGCTACACTTAATGCAACAGCTCTAAGACATGCTTTTTCTTCTCTTGGATAGACTTCCTGGTTTCTGATTTTTCTATTCTGAGTTCAATTTTCTCGTGCTTTCTGTTCTACTGGTTACCAGAAGCTGTGACAATGGCCCAGTCAGGCTAAAACTTTTTTTCTTACTCTGCACATGAAGCCTTCAATTACTGCCTGCTGAAGCAGACAGAATCCTATTAGTAAGAAAGACGATCACAAGAGGCAGTGCCCTGCCCTAGCTGTATAAAAATAATTAGTCCAAAGCTGACAAATGTGTAATGAAGTCGCACAATGATCATATGTAAGAAACACTAGTTTATAGCTTCCTAACATCAAATACCTAAGCGTGGTTAGTTGGAGCACTATCTCCCAAGCCTTTAAAATGATAAATCCTTATTCCTCTGAGTTAATATAATAGAACATTTTAAACAGGCAGAGAGTTTGTAAGTTGTAAAAAATTCCATTTTGTTGACTATAAAATTGTATTTTAAAGTTAAGCTCACTGCACTATTAAATTAACATTGAGAAAAATATTTAGATGTGATTCAAGCTTATAAAATTTATCCAAAGCAATATATTTTTCAAAAAAATCAGCCAGCAATCTTGTAGTATTTTCCTTTAACATGCTGATGAGAAGAGTTAGAACAACAACAACAAAAAGCTACTATCCTCATTTAGGATCCTCTATTTTCTATTCTAACCTGTAGAGATGGTATAAAATAATTATTCCCCACATTATCTGGCTAGTGATGCCTCCTCTTTCTTTGTACAGGAGAGCTAAAAAATCAGAGTGCACTTTCTCAGAGAAGACATGAAACATTCTAGTTATTCCAGAGCATTTTTGGTTTGTCTGGGGTGGGATGGGGCTTAACAATAAAAAAATTAAATCATAAAACAAATAAATTCTTACCCCATTGTCTTTGATTCCTTATAGAATTGTCAACACAGAAGGAAAATCATCAAGAATACCTTTCTTTCATTTTTACAAGAAATCAGTTATGTATTCCTATTAGTAAAACTGTTGCATTGTACAATATTACCTCACAAATGGTAAAATTAAAACTTAAAGATTTTTTTTAAAGCAAAAATCAGCTGTGCAGTTTGGTTATTTCTGAAATATCCAAATGTGCTTTCTGTGTAAAAATTAACTGAGGTCCACATTTGTTTTTCAATGACATGCTGCTCAGAGCTGCAGAGCCCAGGGCGGTCAGATGAAAAGCAGTGCTGTCCTCTAGTGGACAGCGCCAGCCTGCGAAGGAACTGGCTTCTAAAGAGGTTCCACAAACCTGTAGTCCTGTTTGAGATCCCAAACCTGTCACATTGTAGAAAAGACCGAAGCCTGGTACCTTTATATTAACAACTGTTTATACAAAATTCTGTTTTAAGACAGATTACGTATGGTGACTATAGTAACAGAGCTTTTAAAATTAGGGCACCAAGATATCAAATATTATTGGTCCTTCAAAATTACCCAGTATTCAAATAGTCCGTAGTTACCAAGGAGAAAGAAAAAAACTAATAAAGATAGTAATGCAAAGGTTGATCAACCTAAGAACAGAAGAAATGGAAATATCAAAGACCCCACGAAGAAGTGACTACTTCGTATTTATAACCCTAGCACTAATGAAATCTGTCACAAAGTTCTTCAAAAAATACTGAATGAGGGAGTTACACAATATAGCTATTTTAGGATGGAAACAATAGTGTACACCAGTATTCCCCTTGTTAGTAACCATTAAACATGTATATGATAAGTGATTTACTGAATGAGTTTAAAGCCTGGAAATGAAACAAGTTGCTCTTTACATGTACTTCAATTAAACAAAAAGATTTTTATTTTAAATCTGAAACAAATAAACTGTCTTTAAATGTGCTGATAAATTAAAAAGTTGATTGCCATGTTGCCATGGATACACTGTTCTATTCATAGCACCAGACTTTCCTAATAGTTAAGGATGTCAGTAACAGCAGTAAAACATTTTTATTCTTCTAAGACTGTAATTATTCACAAGTTGTACATGTTCAAAATCTGCAAATTAAAAAAGTGACAGGGTAGAGAAAAATCTAAACCAGAGATTAAGATACATAGGGAGTGAAAGGGATATAAGTACTGAATACAAGTTAACGATGAAAGCTGTTGCAGTAAAATAGAGTCAACAGAGACAACGCTTTCTGTTTTCACTCAAATATCACATTTTCCTCTTATAGGGTCAATTTGTTGTTCACAAAAGGGCCAAATGAGTAGGTGGCATGACAACCCTTTTAAACACTACAGTATATGAACGTCAGAATTCGTGAAACTGGGTTAAAATGTAAAATAGTGGAGACTGCTGAAAGACAAATGTTTACTTATGGTCTAAGACTGTTTTCCTGGGTAATATGATTATAACAATATACTCTCTTGCTGGAGGACACTGGATAGATATAAAAAAAAACCTAAATCAAACATCTTGCCTACTGGTACCCCATAATGACTAATCTGTAAAAAGTAAATACATAAACAAAGGAAAAATATATCTTAAAATGTGTCATGTGGCTATCATTAATTAACTCTTGATAACTCAGGGCAGCTTCACACTGTGGAATTTGGAACACTTGCTGTATAACTTCTTGGAGTGATGGCTAAAATGCAGATTCTGGGGCCCTGAACCAGATGTACTGAATCTGAGTTTTTGGGTTTCAGGAATCTGAGTTTTACATAAACTCCCAAATGATTTTTTTGGACCAAAAAACTTCAGAGCTATAGATTTTTAGCTTTCTGCTTTTTGGTCACTGTGTGTTGGTACCTTTGTCAGAGGATAAGCAATGGAATAAAAGCAAATGCATCCCGGTTTCTACCTTGTTGAATACGAGCCTCCTTCGTCAACCCTCACTTGATTTCTTTCTCAGAGGAGCATAGGATTTTTCCCTGGCCCTGGATGAACCCAGGATTCCCACTGCTAGTCTCTCTAATTATCTCTTCTAAAACACATTAAATCTTGTGTCCATTCATATAGTAGTTTATCACTGTTCATTCTGCCTCTTGAATATACTTTATTTACATAGTTTACTAGTATTGTCTTAAGTTATACATCTTGAGAGTTTTATAATGAAGAGTGTATCTCATATATTTTAACACAAATACCTAACACAAGACATTAAAACATTCAGCTGCCTATTAAATGTTTTTTGATGATTTTTAAATTCTCATTTCTGTATTACCCTTATCATGTGGTAACTGTAATTTGGAAAACAGAAAATTGGCATAAGGACCATAACTCTATAGACCCCAATAAGATAAATTGGTTCTCAAAGAGCAGCTTTTTCAATCAGCAACTCAGTACTACAGAAATGAAGATAAGGTTAAGCTTTTCAATGGTATACTGGTTAGCTTTCTTATATTATTAATAACTTAGAAAATGAAAACTAAATGTCATATAATCTAACAGCAGATATGCTTTCTCAATTCATCTTTAAAAGTGGTTAACTATATAGGAAATGCTTCTGGTTTTGAAGAGAATTCCATAAAACTTGTGCTCATTTAATTGACTTTTTTAAATGGAGACCATGTTGATGTGTTAGGAGCCATTTTCTATTACGTATTCAATTAAAATTTCTATTTTATACTATTACACACTCCTGTATATTAATGAAGATACACTTTTTCTTAGCTAATTCTTATATTATGTATTTTTACTTGGTATTTAATGTAAAAATATTCATATTTTGGATAGTAGTATAAGAATAAATTATTCTAAAACTAAACAATGGGATCGTATTCATCGAATGGTCAGAAAGAATAGTCTAATGTTTATTAAAAAGTTCTCTCAGAAATAAAAGATCCTGAAAAATTAAACAGAACAAAGGCCAGTCAAAAATAATTCGTTGAACTGAAGTTTTAATATCTTAAACACTAATAGTCAAAATGCTTTTTATACTTGTTTTTTAAATGTTAAGTGGATTACCATTAATAACTACAGGAGCGGCTATGGTCCTACTCTTCATACACTCAAAAAAGCAACCATCATAGAAGAATTAAGGAGGCACTTAGAAATCTCACAGGGATTTCAATTTTATTATTAACAATTAAATAATATATAACTTACTTAGACATATAAACTCATTAATCCCACAGGGTAATAATAGAAGACTGAACCCTACCGTTAAAAACCTTAATTCAATAAAGTGGCAAAATGTAAATTTCTGTCATAATATAAACAGTAACTGTTATTTCATTTTAAATGCAATTAAAAAAGACATTGGTACAGATTTTATTGACAATTTTTAATTATTATTGAGTATAAAAATAGAAAAATGTTAAATATGCAAGCTAATAATTTTTATCAATTTCTGTGTGAAAAATACCAATCAGTCTATATGTTTATTACCTGGAAACTTTCTGAAATTTAGAACATTATGTTAACCATAGTTTAACTATAAAAGCATTTTCAATTAAGTCTGATGAGACTTGTGAGGCAAGTTACGACAAGCACAGCCTATTCTTAATTAGATATATGCATTTTATTCACTTTTGACTCTGCAGTAACTTGAGCTCCTCCCCCAAGTTACAGAGCCAAACCCAGGCCGCTGATGATAGGGCTGGATGAGAAAAGCGCCGACACTGCGGATGTGTGCGAGGACCAAGAACATTAAGTTTGAGTGCAATCTCTGCATTCCAAAGCCAAATATAAATGTTTCTCTGTTATGGGTCTCTCCTGCATTAGTATGGATAACTGAGAATTGGCTATAATTTAATGTTTTGAACAGGCATTCGTTCCAAACCACCAAGACAAGTTATAGGCAAACTATCCTTTAATAATAATTATAGAGCTATGCTAAGTGTCTTTCTCAGTCCATTTCTCAACAAGAAGATGGCTTTCATATTAGTTGCCTTTGAGAAGGTAATTTGGCTATTTTCTTTCAAGAAACAGAAATCTGGAAAGCTGCCACTGCTTTCAGAAAACTTACAAACACACATACAAAACAAAACAAAAACTAATTTAGAAGTTCCAATGTAAATAAGGGTTACCCTTCTTTCCTTTCATCCAGGAAAGGAAGTATTTAAGGTGGAAAAGAATTAAAACAGGAAAATTCAGAACCAAAATATTTTCGCTGAAAAGGCTTCTATTCATATTTCCCCTCTTGAACAACATTAACTGACAGATAAATTGTATCTGCTTGGTAGCACTAGTATGATTACCTTAGATCAGTTTTATTACTTTATCCTGGCCCTGTGGAAAAGATAGGGCTTATCATAAATTAAGAAATGGAAGCATCTGATCTTTTGAGCAACTTAAGAACCTTCCTCTCAAAAAATAAAAATAAAAAAATTAAGAAAATTTAAAAAAACACCAAAAGTACAAATAAATTTGTTGTTTGTTTGTTTTTTGACTAGCACACGCAGTTTTCATTCTGTCATGATTAGTAGATGAAATTAGGTAACTCTGGATAATGGCAGATCAAGACTTGAACTCAGCTCTTGTCAAGTCCAGTGTTCTTCCATAGATACCATAGAATTTATTCCAATCACCCTTCTTTTCCTTGCCACCATTTCCAAACAGATGAGGAGATTAAAGTCCACAAGGAGCAGTTAAAACTTGCACAAGATTACCGAGCCCAATAATGGCAGAGCTGAGTCTAAAACCTGATCATCTGTAGTACTCTTTATACGGGGCCTCTTTACCCCTATGTTAATTAAATTTTTTAAAGGTCAGAAGGCATTCCCTTTAATTTTAAATTTAATATACATAAATAAAATAGCATACGTATGCCATTGCAGTGGAATGGCAGAGAAATTAAAGATGGTGTGCAATGAATTCCGTTAAGCTCACAGAGAACTAAGTAATAAGGGGTTATCTTAACTTTCAAGCCACAGGCATTCCTAAGTACACACAGAGGGCAATTACATTGATCACATTTTCTGCTACCTTTAAGGACAAGTGACTTGGATCTCATGCTTTAGATGGTTGGTGGTAAAGATATTCCTGGGCTAAGAAACAGAAGCTGCATTTGGGCCTATGCTGGTTTTCTAGCCACTCCTCAATCCCGGAAGCAGCCGTAGGGGACTGCTATCAAAAGGAAATCTGTATGTAGTACCCAAGTTCTCTTTCAAGTAAAAAAGTCCAACTCCACTGCTTTGTAAAACAGTGTTTCCTAGAAATCCACTGAATCTGGGGAAATAAGATAAATTCTCAACCATATCTCAAAAGGTACCTTTACAAACCATCAAGTTATTATAAAATGCAGGTACACTATCTGTATCTTTCAGGATAGTACATGCCAATGTGCTAAGGATTGTATGAAATAGGAAAGAGAACCTTACCCCAAATCCATCAATCAAATATGTTATCAGAAAAAAGGGGGGCATTTATATAGTTAGGGGTTATTTTCAAGAAAAATTATAAATAGAAAATTATATATGTACACAACTTATCCCCTCATCTCGTGTTGGTGCACCTACCTGTGTATATTATCCTGGCCAGAAGGCACTACACCGACGTTGGCCACATCCACAATCTTCTGAAGGATCACAGAGGAAGTGAAGTTCTGTGGTGCAAGGATGATTACAGTAGAAGTTTCATTCATTCCTGTCAGCATTCCTGTAAGAGCAAAAGAAAGCCCCCTGTAACTAATTACTTTATGAAAATTATATTAAAACAATTTTATGCTCATAGCCAAAATGTAAACTTCTTTTTTTAAAAAAACACACAACCACCAGAATGTAATTTACAAGACAATTACCATAAAATTAAAATGAACTGCAACTGTTTCAAAAATTTTAAAATCTACTGTGTAGGAAAATTTATAAAAAAACAGTCAAACATCACTCTTAATAAATATGATTTTAAATACTATATGATAAAAACTTAGAGTCACAAAGATGAAATTTCAATTTCAGTCCCTTTAAAATATAGTGAATTAATTTGGCTGATGTAAACTATTAGGCTTCTACTTTTAAAGAATTTTCTCTCTTATTTTCATGTAAACATCTCTCTTGCCAAATGCTGCTTGAGAACAAATCAGTGGTTCTGAAATGACCAGCAGCATTACCTGATGCATGGCCTCAATGTGATGAGTCAAAGTTATCTCAAC
>NC_137073.1:73516908-73536908 GCF_951640355.1 Cnephaeus nilssonii | reverse complement strand
TTTAATAAATAAAGTAGAGTGACCATACTGTGTTTAGATATGTGCTAAGAAAATAATCCCTCATCTGCAAACTTGCTTTCTTGAAACAAAAACCCTTGTTTCCTAGTAGTGTGATTTACTGACATTATTGATGAACATGTGGTGAAAATTATTATTTCCAGTTACAAGATATGAAGAATTTAGTAAAGGCAATGTTCTCTTTGTACAGGTAGAAAAACCAACACTGAGTGCATGTATTCATTTAAATCTTGACACTACTCTCTACAAAAATGACTAATACTACTTAAAAAATATTTTAAGTTACATGTTTAAAGGTAGGTTGATGAGAGTATCAGTTAGGAATGTGTTTGGCTGCAAATAAGCAGAGAATCCAACTAAAAATTTCGTGGGAAATAGGAGCTTACTGTTTAGTATTGAACAGGTCCTGGGGTTACCAGCCAAAGGCTGGTTCAATGGCTTAAAGATGATGCTAGGGACCCAGGTTTCTCTGGCTTTCATCCCCACCATCCCTAGTGTGCTGGCTCTTATCATCATGGTTGCCACGCAGCTGCATCCCCAGGGACCACTTTTACATTCCACCAAAGAAGGAAGAGTGATGATGGAAGAGTAGTGAATAATTGAGCTGACCAAATCTCTTCCTTTGCATCAGGGAAGCCCTACAGAAGGACTTCTACACTTGTGTTAGAACTGGTCCAGTGGGGAAGTGGCTAGGGAGGTGGGGATTGCAGATAAGAAATACTGAACATTGGTTAAGAAATACTTTATTACAAGTGGGGTAGGGACACATAACGTAATATGGAAAAAGAAAGAAAAGATATCCATTTTTTATTTTATGCTATTACATGTTTTATTTTTGTAAGCTGGCTTATATTTTTATGGAGTAAAGACTAGAATAATAAAAAAGAATGTTCTGAATTATCCACATGTGGATTGTCCAAGGCAAAACAATAAATCCTATTTATTAATTCAATAAAATGTACTGACTACAAATTTGATCCCCTGTACTGTGCAAGTATATGGGGTTTAAAGACAAATGAGATTGGCCCTTGAAGTTCACAAGTCCAGTGAGAGATGCGTTTGTAACAGGATGATAAGTGCTCCATTAGAGATATGTGAGGAGGGTTATAGTCCATGGAAGAGGGGCTGATTAATTCTGCAGGAAGTGGAGGTAGTCTATTTCTGAGAGGAGGGAGAGGGGCATTCTAGACATTCTAAACCTGTGTTTTGGGAATGGTGAGCAGTGTGGAGAGTCAAGAGATGAGGCTGGGCACACTGTACAGAGTGTCATATACAGCATAACCATTAGACCCAGTTCTCCCACGGCAGTTTATGACAATTGTCCTGGAGTCCTTTTCAGTTAATGATGTCTTTCATTCTCTAGTGTCCTGATCTGTATGACAAAGTGTATGACTTCTTTACTCATATAACTTTTTTAAAAAAATATTTTTTTTATTGATATCAGAGAGGAAGTGAGAGGGAGAGAGAGATAGAAACACCAATGATGAGAGGGAATCATTGATCGGCTGCCTCCTGCATGCCCCGCACTAGGGATGGAGCCCACAACCCAGGCATGTGTCCTTGACTGGAATCAAACCCAGGACCCTTCAGTCTGTAGGCTGATGCTCTATCCACTGAGCCAAGCCAGCCAGGGTTTTACTCATATAACTTAAGACAAAGGTGTTTCAGTGTTTCTTGAAGCAACAGGGACTTTTGACATAGGAAAATAAATGATCCTATTTGTATGTCAGAAACTCTGGTGGCAATGTGTACAGTGGAGTAGAGGGGAAACCCAAGGCAGGTAGATCAGTTAGGGATCTAATTTAGTAGTCTAGGCAGGGTGAGTGTGTGTGTGTGTGTTAGCATTGACTGTGCGTTTTTTTTTAGTAAATCCTAACAATGACTTTAAGAGGTAGCTTCTGTTACCTCCAATTTATTGATAATTAAATAATATGCCCAAGGTCACATAGCTAGTAAGTGTCAGCACTGGGGCCTGACCCCAGGTTTATTCTACTCCAAGGTCTGATACATATATATTCATATTCCACTATACAAAGCTATTTCCTTAGGTGGGCAGCACTGAGCATGGGGAACAAGGGAGGATTTTAGAGTTAAAGGGACAGATCTGGTGATGGATGGGAGAAAGAGACTGTGAACCTTCTAATGTGAACGTTGGGAGGATGACAACTACTGAAGAAGAGTTTGAGGGATTAAAAAAATTACTTTGCTTTAGGATATTATATTATATCACATCATATTTTGAGCACCACTGAGTTACTCAGGAAGAGATATTTAGCAGATCACTGGAAATACAAAATAAGACTCAGGAAGGAGGCAAGGGCAGTATATGTGAGTTTGGAAGAAACCTGAGTGAAACAGTGAAGAGCTGAAGCCTTATCAGTAGTTAAGATCACACAGGGTAAGGGGATATACCAAGAAAAAGGGTAAGATGGAAACCCGGGGAAGACCTGCATTTAAGTAAAAATGGAAGAAGTGCAACTTGCAGAAGAGACTGGGAAAGAGTGGACAGGGAGAAAAGGTATGTGTCAGATACTACAGGAAGGAATAAGAGGCAGCAAGAGGAACTGCTGACCTTAGCAAGGCCGAACAGATTGGAGGAGGAACTTGGGATGCAGGGAGTTGAAGGCGAATGGGGACATTGGCAGTCAAAAGCAGCAGAAGCTCCCTGGGGCAGAGGCAGAGAAGAATGCTTCGGGAAACCTGAGCATGTTCAAAGGCTGAGGGGAAAGAGCCAGTGAGGAGGAAGAAACAAGGCATACCTGATAGAGCAAGGTCTTAAGAGGAGGGGAGGAGGTTGGGATTAAGAGCACAAGGGTGAAGTGAACGGGTCAGCCCTGGAATGGAGGAGGGAACTTCTGAAAACAATAGAGAAGGGGTGGTTAAGACAGAAGTACTGAGGCTGGGACCACGCCCAATGAATCAGTGGGAGGCTAAGAGAAATATGTAAAGGCTGATGAAAGAGTAAATGGATAGATATACAGATGTGCATGAAATGCATATAGTGAACTAATTTAGTGTTACATATAAAGCTTCAGCTTCAAATGGCTGGGAAAACCAGTGTTCTCCAAAGTGGAAAGTACAAGGATCTGCTCTGGCCAAAAAAAATCCATTGAGAAAAAACCTGCTAATTATTTTTTCTCATTCCTTTTGAAGTTCTGTTTTTTTTTCTGTACATATTTTAGTATACATATGTTAGCACAGAGAGAGATATACACATGTAATTTAAAAATACATTTATACATACAGGGAGTGCACAGAAGAAATATTTTAATGTAAATTGTGTAAGTGTAGAGGACCACTGGGTTAAATTTGTTATTCTTGTAAATAATTTTATTCATGTTTTAAAACTGGTTATTCCTACTACATAGAAATGTTAAAGATTTCCATATAATCACATACACATTTCTAAACTCATTAGCTTAAAAATAGATTTTCTGTTGATACTATGATTTCTGGGTTGATAATTATGTTAAATAAAATGATAATTTTGTCTCTGTCTTTCTAGGATTTATACCTCTGTTTTTACTTGTCTTTCCATATTAGGTAGAACTTCTATTATAATGGGAAATAGTGTTGAGAGTAGGTAACCTTGTTTTGCTTTTCTGACTTAAAAGAGAATGCTTCCAATATTTTATGCAGTGAGAGGTAAGTTGTATGACCCAAAGTCTTTGGGTTTACAACCACAGGTGGCATGCACATTCATGAGCTATCCTTTTGGGTTTTAAAATCAGGGTGATACTGGCCTTACAGAATGACATGGATGCTTCCCTTCTTTTTCTTTGTTCTAGAAAAGTTTAAATAATGTAGAGAATATTTCTTTTTTGAAGTTCTGATACCATTTAACCCTTTTTTATTCATAATTTATACTTTTCTAGGAAATCATTCATTTCATCTAAATATTCCAATTTATTGGTATAGAAATGTACATAATATTCTTTTGTAATTTAGAAGACCTGTTTTATCTCCTTTCTCTTTTCTAATCTTTCCTATGTGTCTTCTTTTTTAAAAAAAAAAATCACATCAGCCCATAGTTTCTCTCTCACTCTCTTTTTTTGTACATTCTCTGTCTTTTAAAAAAAATGTGTATTTTCTGTATTCAGAAAACAAGGAATTATTTGGAAACATGTATCTTAGATCAGGCTCGATAACCGAATTATTGAAATTTTGTGTGTTTGTGTACACGTATAGCTATATGTACCTGTATGTCTATCTATATATCTTTCTCTGATTTGTCATTTTCTGATGAGTTATTAAAATTACTATTATCATGGCTTTGTCAATTTCTTCTAGCATTTACATATGTTAGTATTATCACTATGAGTCTCTTCTCTCCTGGTGGGCTGACTGGACTTTTCTTAAGTAGATGAGATGACTGGTGGCATGGACTCAATAAATTGGAAGGCGGGTAGGCAATGGCCTATCTCTCCATCAACAGATGTAATATTGGATTTACCCTAGTGGTAGAGGGCTTGAAAATATTACTCTATTAGATACAACTGAGTTTCATCTCATCCCAAACCATCCCTGCCTCCTTCCCACAAATTCAAACCCTGCTGTTCCTTTAGACTCCCACATCCACACCAAAACCCTTCCTGGCAAGCGGTTCACTTTCTTTACAGTACAATTCTTAGGTTTGCAATTAAATGTGTATATTGCTGCTGCTAGGGGTCAAGTTGGAGAACTGGAGGTTGGAAGCAGTTCTTTAATTTCCCAATGACATTTGTACCCTAACTTTTCTTTTCACTTGTTCATTTTGTGCTTGATATTCTGCCAGATTTGTTCTTACCATTGCAGTAATTTTTCTCCCATGAGTGTTGGCTCTATGGTTTTTTATTTTCTCTGTTATTGTTTATTTGCTCTCATTTGCTTTCTAATAATTCAAATTGTGCCAACTATTCTTCACAATTTCTGGTCAGCTAATGGCTTTCTTTCTTTAATGCTCATTCTCTTTTGAAAATAGTATTTTCTGCCTTTTTCATAGATTTTGGGCAAAAAGAGGGGTGTATGCTAGAGCTCAGCCCTCTAACTTGAGTCAAACCACATTCTTTTCATATTAGCTAATACATTAACATCTGCTGATCACAAAGATAAGAACTGTTTATGCAGTGCATCTACTTTTAGAGAGATACATTTCTGTATATTATACACATTTTCAATCTCAATAAATGTAATCAAAAATTTAATTTGATGACCATTTAAAATGCAAAGCAAAAAGAGACATTAACACATCAAGTATCCGGATAACTATATAGCTTCATATGATAGTTTTATCTATCATCTATCTATCTATGTATCTACCTACCTACCTACCTATCTATATGTGTCGTATAACTATAGATTTAGAATAAATCTGGAAGCTAAATTAGGATTATTTTACTCTTGTTCCCTTTCTTTTAATAAATAGAAGTATACCTGAAAGACTTAAGTCTCAGCATTTCTGAAGGCTTATCAAATATGCTCTTATTACCCATAATTTTATGTATTGATTTGTATAATGTATTTCAAGAAAAAAAATTCAATATTAGCCATTCTTGCTCCCTCCCCCGCCCCCCACACACACTTTTTATTGAACCAAGACTAATACAGCACACATCACTAAGCAAAAAGTGCTATTTACTATGCAAAAGGCACAGTCAGTGATTGGCATCTAAGACTAATTGATCTACTCATTACCACTATCTCCCTACCCCCACTAGCACTACTATGAAGCTATTGATTTAAACACTGTCGATCGGTTTCCATTTTCTGATTTTGGGCAGGCCAATTAAGAAAGTGAGTAATTGTGATTACACTGCTTCAGGATCAATTACATTTGATCCAAGACAAAGTGTTCTTTTTGGAACATACACACAAAATAATTTTTGATCTAGTATTCTTATGTGCTTAATAAAATCTAAAGTACATAATTAATTTTTACCTTCACAACAGCAAAACATATTAATATACATGCTTAAAATAACGAAGGCTATTTTTGTAAAATGCATTTATCATTTTCCTAAAATTAGTTTTTTAAGAGAAATTGAGAAAAACTGTTTCTATACACTTTTCAATGTAAGATAAGAATCAAACACTACCTACATATTTATCTTCAAAGCTATTTAGTTAATTGTGAAAGACAAAATGCAAATCTCATCCAAAGGACTACAGAGGAAATCTTTGTAATAAAAACACAGTTTTAAAAAACCACCCTCATGACATAGAAATATAAAATGTTCTTTAGATAACTTGATAAAAAAAGAAAAAGAATTCTTTTAGTTCTTAATTTTGCCCTAACTTGGTGCATGAGCTTTGTCATTGGGTTCACATTGTCGAAATCATTAAAATGAATATACCTCTAGCGTTGGAGGCAAATCTATTTAGAGTGATGTTACTCATAGTCTTGTGCTCAGTAATATTGATCTGTGTTGTCTAATAGAAAAATAATAAACAATTACTAGGCAATGTTGGGAAAAGTAATCAGTTTTTATATATCACTAATATAGCAGACCTCCCAAAACATAAAGGTGATGATCTGCATAAAATCAATGTGTTATGCTACATTGCTTATATTCATCATTGCAGGTTCTCAGCAATAAATGGTACAATATTAGGTCTGAATTACTGGAAAAATAAAAAGGCATGTGAAATAGAAAGGTTGACTATATTTAAATATAAACTTATTTTAAAATGTCTATTTCCTAAACTTGGAGATTTTTTATCATAACAAATACTGCTTTAAGCAAGTTAAAACTTAAATAAAATGTCCCAATTCTTTTTAGAAAAACAGAGCAACCTAAAATCAAAATAAGAAATCATATCCTAGACCAGGGAAATATAAAAGAGTTCAAAAATAATTCTTAAAGATGCATGAATATAAACTCTGTGTTAATTGCTAATAGTTCCTGGATTTCATTAGAAATGTATAACACATATAAAAACAATCAATAATGACAAAACTCAATCCTAGAAAAAGCTCTTTTGAATAATATTCACCTGTTTGAAATCTTTGCCAAGTGCATAAATGTTCTTTTGAATTTTATCAAAATAGTTTGTAAATTAAAGTAAAAAGGGAAAAATGTGTGGGTTTTAAGTACTGACAGAATCAATAATTCTCCACTTAAGAAGTTTAAGATAACATATTAGATGTTTAAAAAGATATCTTCTCTGGGCTATTCAGTAATATTATTAAAGTTTTTTTATTTCTCCTGAATTTTCCTCATCAATTTTCTCCTAAATGTTCCAAAACTGCAGAGTTAGAAGAAGTGAAAATATTATTTAGCAGTAGCTTCTTACTTTGTCCAACAAACTGTGAATTTCAATCACATATGGCAGACTGTAATGGCTAGTTGTATAACAAATACTAAACATACATATATTGTACACAATTTATACAACTACTGCATGGCAGTCTAACCATTGCCAAAGAAAGGCACATTTGTTTAAATGTCTTGTCTCTCAAAGAAAAAAAGCTGTTGAAAGCCAAGTTTTGATCTGCTATCCTTTACAGGAAATATAAAATACAGAAAAACAACTGAACTTACCACAACTGGAAACTGGCAGTCTGAGTGGAATCACAGAAGTCAATACCCATTGAAACAGTAATGGATCCCTCAGGCTCAAGAGATTCTAGGAAATTAGATAATTTAGACATGAAAACACGAAGGAGGTGAAAAAGAGGCAAAGTAAACAATGAAAACTTAAGTAATGCTTGTAGTTTGGACAAAATGGTCAAATTTAATGATGGTTTATAAAAGCACTTTCAAACTAAGAATATTAAAACAAATGATAAAGTAATTTCACTATTCTGCTTGAAAGTTTTCTTTTTTACAACTTAATTGTGCATATATTTCAATGAACACATTATATCATTTCAGAAACATATCTTATCCTGAGAATGTCTGTTTTACAATATTATCTTTATAGGCATTGAAGGTGAGAGGGAAACAAATTTAGTCCTGCGTGAAACAACTGTAATGAACTATGGGTGCTTTTAAGAAACTATGCATTTAAAACTATGGAATATTTATTTAGATATAAAAAAGTAAATTTTAAACAATGTTTCAAATTTCCACTGGAAAAAAATCAAAATGCAAAAATTTAGAAATGCAAATTAAAGCAAAACTGGAAGAAATTAATTTGTTGTACTCAGAAAATAACCAAGACAACTGGCATTATAGGAACAAATGGCAGGGTCGGGCCTGATTAGTACTTGGATGGGAGGAACAAATGGTAAGTCCAATATACGTATAACACTAATGTTTTTCAGTTGACAATGATAAAACTTAAAACCATAACAAAATTTTATTCTTTTTTTAAAAATATATTTTATTGATTTTTTACAGAAAGGAAGAGAGAGGGATAGAGAGTTAGAAACATCGATGAGAGAGAAACATCGATCAGCTGCCTCTTGCACACCCCCTACTGGGGATGTGCCCGCAACCAAGGTACATGCCCTTGAACGAAATTGAACCTGGGACCCTTGAGTCTGCAGGCCAACGCTCTATCCACTGAGCCAAACCGGTTCGGCAAAATTTTATTCTTTTTGTGATTCCAAAGCCTGGCTGTACATTAGAAAAATAATGGAGATCTTAAATATATACCTTAGTATAAATATTTATGCATATATTATGCCTATCTACACTAATAAAAGAGTAAGATGCAAATTGACCATACCTTTGCGACGCCCCCACCAGCCAAGCAGGAGTGTGTATGCAAATTAACCCAACAAAGATGGAGGGTTAATTTGTATACGCAGGCACCGTCCCAGCTGCTCCGGGCCTCTGGGCAGCATGGGAAGGCAGAAAGGCGGCTCCGGTAGGAGCCAAGGCAGTGCCGGCAGCCAGGGGAAGGAAGGCCCATTCTTGCACAAATCTTCGTGCATCGGGCCTCTAGTATATATAAAAGCCTAAGCGACCGTTCGACCCTTAGCTATAATGTGCACTGACCACCAGGGGAAGACGCTCAATGCATAGGCATGGGAACATGGAAGAGACTGATGAATCTCAGAGGGAAGAGGGGAGAGGGGTGGGTGGGAAGAGATTAACCAAAGATCTTATATGCATACTAGAGGCCCGGTGCATGGATTCGTGCTCCGGTGATATTCCTTGGCCTGGCCTGCAGGGATCGGACCGAAACCGGCAGTCCGACATCCCCTGAGGGGACCTGGATTGCAAGAGGGTGCAGGCCAGGCCGAGGGACCCCACTGGTGCACGAATCTGTGCACCGGGCCTCTAGTATTTAAATAAAAACCATCCACTTTTGATTTCCACTTTGCTAAAAGTCTTCGGTGTAAGTATAGTCATACTATACAGTAGCTTTATATTTAGCTTTATCTATTTTATCTAATATACCTTATTAGATAGATGTAGTTATATTTTAGCAGACACACTCTAATCCAGTAGACTGTAACTATCCTAGGGCTTGTTCGTAATGTGATTTGCCATTAAATGTTAACAATGACAGAGAAGATGGTATAGATGGGACAAAAGAATTCAATAAGCTTATTATATCAAGAAGTATATTTATGTCTTATAGTCTCAATGAAGACTAGGCGGTAGAAGAGGGTACTTGTTTGATGCTGAATTTCATTAGTTTGTAAATTTAACATTGACCAGGATGCTACTCAAGTACCAGACTTGCTGCCAAAATCTTTGGCAAATAGGCATTACTGTTGAATACATAACTATAATGATACTTTTTTTTTTCATTTTTCCTAAAGCTACACATATCAGTTTACAGCTCTGTCAGTCACACTGTTCAAGAATATTCTTTAGTGAATCTTACTGTGCCATGATATAATGGGGTCTGGTCTAGTCTGTAGCCGAATACCACACTAGCATATGCTGTCATCTCCATAACATAATGGCATTCATGATTTAGATCTCTCAAATCATGTATCCCTGTATTTCATTTGACAAAGTGACAGTTCTCAAAATGTCTTGTTGATAGCACTCTTTGACATAGTTTGGTATCGTCTTCAGTCTTGAGATAATTAAGTGGGAGTTTAGTGCCATGCTAATCCTGAAGGACAGCTCATGATCAATGGTATGTTTTATTATATAAATGCTTCAGGAACAAAGTGCTCAGCATAAAATTATTCATATAATGAATGTTCATAATATTTGAAGCCTACTACATTGGAGAAGTCTACCCATTCAGGTGTCTTTATTTGGATACTTCTCTGGACCTCTACTATATACATGAAAGGGTTAGATACAAATGGCTGAAAAACACTGGTTCTATTACACCACACCATTAATCATGAAAAATGAAATCACACAGATGCCATCTACTTTGATGTGACAGTTGTACAGTAACTAATGAAATCTTAGCTGACCTTAAACGTGTCAATTGTTAACATAAAGTCACTGAACACAGTCACTGAACAGCCTAAGGCTATTCTCTCGTTGTGTGTATCTGTTTTATACCTCTTATATACTGGTCTCTCTGGGGGAAATGTCACATTATGCCTAATATTCTTGCAAGGAATTCAGTTTCACACTTTAAAGGCTGGGTAAAATTCAGACAAAAGTCATCACATATTAAACATGAATATAAAATAGATTGGTGACAAGAAATCTGCTGTGGGGGAGAGGTGGGGTAGGTGGAGGTGGAAGAGGGCATAGAAGGGATAAATGGTTTATGGGGAAAAATAAGTAAAGTTAAAAAACAACAAGAAATATGCTGAGCTCCTTACTATATGTATATTTGCTTATTAAATAAAACAATTATCTTAGCTGCCTTATTTCACAAAGCATGAAAATACAGTATTTGTTTTTTGTTGCAGTTTAAAGATGTTTTTGGAGTAACTCCACTATAATCTATTGATAAAAGAGACTAGGTAGTATTATATACAAATATCTACTGCATGGGAAAGAACTCTGTATCTTGAGGGTAATTCAATAAATGCCAATGAAATAAATGAAACATTATAGTCATAAAATGTGCCTAAGGAAAAAAAAGCCTACTACTAGTACTGAGGCATTGGTATATGTTCACATTTTATTTCTGTGTTAGGGCCATACTATAAAATTTATTGTATTTATTTCTTCTATTCTACATAGGCCAGCAAAAGATCAAGTCATTGACTCGTTGTGCCAGCTGAAAGAAATGTTAATATTGTTCTACTGTTTTAACCTTTGGATAACATTTTCAACCTTCAGACAATTTATCAGCTGCTTGATACTTCTTAATTTTTTAACTAGGTAAAAAAGGCTTAATTTTAAGCAATCAAAACAAATTGTGATACTCACAAAATAATGAATGTTGTTATATTAATATATTTACATATATTAACTTTACAAAAAATTAAAAATCAGGACACTGTATTCCTTAAATGGTATCTTAGTTTCCAAATTTTTTTTTTAAATAAAGGGTAATAAGTGTGTTCTGAAATCGCCTTACTATATCTCTACATTGCTTACTTATAAAACTCTAACATATTCCATCTATTATAAAGTGGTTTATTCCTTTGTGTAAAAATATAACACAAAGAATGACTTCTTTACTAAATGAATGACTCATGAAAAGTATATAAGAGGATTCAACAATGTCAAAGAGCTCAGGTAAAGATGAACAAACATAGAATAGCTATCCTATATAATAAAAGAGTAATATGCAAATTGACCATACCTCCACTACAGCCACAAGCCACGCCCACTATCCAATCAGGAGCGAGTATGCAAATTAGCCCAACCAAGATGCCTGCGGCCACGGAGAGAGCAGGAGGCTTGGGTTTCCCCGGCAATGGAGGAAGCCAAGCTTTCCGCCTGCCTTGGCCTCCGCTTAACCTTTTGCACTAGGATGTCGAGTGTGACTCGACATGGTTAGCATCGGTAGCAGGAATCGAGAAAAAAGCGAATGCAAAGGGTTAAGGCTACAAAGTTTCAATTATAGAAGATAAATAAATTCCAACAAAAATGGCAGCAGCCACGGAGCTGGAGAGAGCAGGAGGCTTGAGTTGCCCCCAGCGATGGAGGAAGCCAAGCTTCTGCAGCCCTGGCCTGCCTTGGTCTCCGCTTAAGGCTACAAAGTTTCAATTATAGAAGATAAATAAATCCCAACAAAAATGGCTGTGGCCACGGAGTGAGCAGGAGGCTTGGCTCCGCTCAAGGCTACAAAATTTCAATTATAGAAGATAATAAATCCCAGATACCAGGGCCTCTGCTTGGGTCACCGGGGGGCATGGCCGGCCTGCAAACCACCACAGGCCCCTCGCCCAGGCCGCCCCACGCCCCAAGGGAACCCCCATCCTGATCCGGGACACCTTTCAGGGCAAACCAGCTGGCCCCCACCCATGCACCAGGCCTCTATCCTATCTAATAAAAGAATAATATGGAAATTGACCATCACTCCAACACACAAGATGGCTGCCCCCATGTGGTCAAAGATGACTGCCCCCATGTGGATACAAGATGGCCACCACAAGATGGCCAGCAGGGGAGGGCAGTTGGGAGGGACCAAGTCTGCAAGGGAGGGCAGTTGTGGGCGATTAGGCCAGCATCAGAGGGCAGTTGGGAGGGACCAGGCCTGCAAGGGAGGGCAGTTGGGGGCTATCAAGCCTGCAGGGGAGGGCAGTTAGGGGTGACCAGGCCGGCAGAGGAGGGAAGTTGGGGACGACTGGCCCTGCAGGGAAGGGCAGTTGGGGGGGACCCAGGCCTGCAGGGGAGAGCAGAGAGGGGTGACCAGGCCTGCAGGGGAGGGCAGTTAGGGGTGACCAGGCCTGCAGGGGAGGGCAGTTAGGGGCAAACAGGCTAGCAGGGGAGCAGTTAGGCATCAATCAGGCTGGCAGGGGAGTGGTTAGGGGGTGATCAGGCTGGCAGGCAGAAGTGGTTAGGGGCAATCAGGAAGGCAGGCAGGCGAGCAGTTGGGAGCCAGCAGTCCTGGATTGTGAGAGTGATGTCCGACTGCCCGTTTAGGCCCGACCCTACCTGGATCGGGCCTAAATGGGCAGTCGGACATCCCTCGAGGGGTCCCAGATTGGAGAGGGTGCAGGCTGGGCTGAGGGACACCCCCCCTCCCATGCACGAATTTCATGCACCCGGCCTCTAGTTTGAAATAATGAGAAAGAAGGCACAGTCTGGTCAAAAGGCTTTGCTCACCTAAACTTATAGAAAGAAAATATTTGGAACTTTCTGATTATACATTTCAAGAATTCAATGATAGAAACCATAATTACTTTTAAAAAATGTTTTTATTGATTCAGAGAGGAAGGGAAAGGGAGAGAGAGATAAAAACATCAATGATGAGAGAGAATCATGGATCGGCTGCCTCCTGCACACCTCCTACTTGGAATCGAGCCTGTAACCCAGGCATGTGCCCTGATCAGGACAACCTTATATTACTTTTAACTGAGAGCCTGAAGCTTCTCTGAACAAAACTTTAGTGCTGTCTCCACTTACGCAAAATAGAAATAGAGACAGACATTCTAATTATTATCCTATTTTAAACTCAAAGGAAGACATATAATTATTACACTTAATTTTTAAAAGGTATATTTTTAATACAGTACTTAAAAATGGAAATAGATGACATCTGGTCAGACAATATCATGTATGGGCCACTGAGGTAACCTGGAACACATGCTGCATCGGAGGGACAGCCCCTCAACACCGCTGGCCACGCAGCATGTGGGAATAAAGACCCAGTACTGCCATAGCGTGTGTTTTAATCCAACAAAAATGAGATTTCTGTGTTGGTTTTTTAAAAATGTATAAAAAAATCTTGATTTTTAAATAGTGGCAACAGATTAAAATATTTTTAAAACATGATGTGTATAAACACCAGTAATATACTCTGGGCTTGTATATATTGTATGTGTGGAGAGGAAGAGAAGCAATATAGTATACAATCTTTCATTCTTCACTCCCTTCACTTTTCAATTTATGGGATGTGAAAGGAAACAGGGAAGAGGAGAAATGGCAGGTACTGCAATAAAAAAGATAGTCTAAAATCAGGAATGAGACTGAGGTAGAGAGGCAGGAGGAAGGTGATGCAGATAGGTAAAGCAGGAGGCAATTTTGATTCTTCAGACCTATCCTTCTGTGAATACTAAGGGCAAAGAAATGTTTTTTATTTTTATTTTGTATGATAAATTCGGTTTAAAAGGGGAAAAACAAACATAAACTGAGTGTGCTAATATCAATAAAATAATATGTATTCTACTTTACTTTTAAAATGAACACATTTAATTATCAAATATAGTTCAAGTTTTAAATGAGAATATTTACCTATTGGATTAAAAACATGCATTTCCATGCCTGTAGGAAGTTTCTTTTCTCCGATGTGGATATTTTCGATCTCTCGATCTGTAGTATTATTCAGTGTTACTTGTACAGAGACCATCTTATCACCAAAAATGCAAGGCTGTCTTGAAAAGAAGTAATGGGCAGCTAGTCCTTTCCCACTCATGCGATGAAGCAGCACATGAGTTTTCATTGGTACAAAGACAGGAGTACTGACCTATTGCATGTTGGAAAAAGAAGGGGAAAAAATGAATTAGTAAACATAGTTAATAATTCTCTTAGAAAATATGCAAAAATTTCTAACATTAACCCTTGCTTTCCCTAAAGTATTACATAAACCACAATAACAAACATTAGCAGAACATCACACACATAGATAATTAAGTCATGAATTTTTTGTAAATTTCTTCAAAACTATTAATTTTTCTGTACTCTGCAGACATAAATATTTTTAAAATATGTCTAATGAGAATCACAGTTATATAAATATATTCTTTATTTTAAGTTTGTAAAGTTTTTTTGTTAGTTTTTTGTAGGTATACTATATTTGAACATTTTGCTAATTTTTAAATTAGTTTTAATAATTTATCAGTTGATTTTCTCAGGCCTTTGAACTGTAAGACAGTCCTATTTTCTAATAATGAACATTTTTGTACCTTCATTTCCAATCTTGAGTCCTTGAACTTTTTTCACCTTGAGTTTCTTTCACTGTAAATGGAAGACTATGACCTCCTTTAAGGTGGTTTCTTTCCTTGCTTTAATGATTAAAAAGATCTTCCCTACTTTGAGATCAGGTAACTTCTTCACTTCTATTTTCTTCTAGAGCTTTTTTTTTTTTTTTTTTTTTTAATTCAGTGAAACTGATGTAGCCTACTGACTCCATATTGAAGGACTCTTCTCTAAATATTTAACCAATAGTATGTACATGACTTTTTAAAAAACATTTTCCCTGACTCCTGTACATGATTTAATATTAGCCATTCCTCAATGACCTAGAAGTATAAACATTCTAATTATTTATGTACTTGGGAGATAATTTTGGGCCTTGATTGAGCTGTTAACCCAGCACCACATTGTTTTATTTCTTTTAGCCCTACAATATGATTAAGTTATTTGGCAAAACAAAACGTCTCTCATTCCTCTTCCCTCTGCCGCCCAGAATTTTCTTACCTAATCATCTCTTTATCCTTCCACTGAACTTTAGATTTCTTTAGTTAAATTCTCTGCTCAATCTTGAGTGAAATCAGAGGCAACATAGTAAATGAAGAAATAGTCCATTCTAAACTCATGTCCTGGCTATCTTTCTACTCAAAGCTGAAGTATTGCATGTGGCTAGACCTAACATGGCCAAGCTTTATTTTTTTTTAAATCAATTTGTAATTAACCAAGCCTAATCAAGACTATTTCCTAACAAGAGCTCTCCCAAACTAGGTTTTCTATTGTAAGTGTGAAAGTACATATTAATCTATTCACCATGTTCACTATTCCACTGACTGATGATATTAAAACCTCATCCTATATAATAAAAGGCAGGAAAAAAACCAAGATGGCGGCATAGGTAAACACTTAAACTGCTGCCTCACACAACAATTTCAAAACTACAACTAAAAGACAAAACAGACATCATCCAGAACCACAGGAAGGCTGGATGAGTGGAAATTCTACAACTAGAAGGAAAGAGAAAAGCACACTGAGACTCAGAGAAGCTGCAGAAGGCAGAGGTACAGAGACGCGCGCGCGGAGAGGACTAGCAACTGAGTACGCGGCTGGCTTTCTCAAGCGGGAGGGAGACAAAAGCTCCCAACTGTGCTGAACTCCAGTTCCGGGCGAGACTCTGGGGACCCAGACTCATTCGGGGAGAAACTGGACTGTCTGACAGTGGGCGAAACTCGAGGGCGGCTTTCTCTCAGAGGTGATTGCAGCGATTACCGCGGGACACTGAGACCTAGGGGCCTCTTAGGGCAGGGCTGACGGGAAGCCAATGCTGTCTGCTCTGCCCTGAGACTCTGCCCCATCCACGCTGAGCACAGAGGCTTTTGCAAGTCTTGTCTCATAAAGGTGTCTCCAGCACAGAAGTTCTCCCAGTGTAGACACAGCTGATCCTCACAGCCAATTGGCCTGGAGGTCAATTCCTCCCAGTGATACCAACAACAATCAAGGCTTAACTACAACAAGCCTGTGCACACAACCCACAAAGGGGTGTACCAAGAGTGTCCACCTCAGGTAACTGGCTAGCCACTGGGCCCTATAGGACACCTAGCACACAAAGCCACTCTAACAACTCAGGGAAGCAGCCAAAATACGGAGACAAAGAAACAGGTCACAAATGAAAGAAATGGAGGAAAGCAAATGACTGGATATAGAGTTCAAAACCACAGTTATAAGGTTTTTCAAGAATTTTCTAGAAAAGGCCAATAAATTTAGCGAGACCCTTGAGGATATGAAAAAGGACCAACTAGAAATTAAGCATACACTGACTGAAATAAAAAATAATATACAGAGATCCAACAGCAGAAAAGAGGATCGTAAGAATCAAGTCAAATATTTGAAATACAAAGAAGCAAAAAACACCCAACCAGAAAAGCAAAAAGAAAAAAGAATAAAAAAATATGAAGATAGTGTAAGGAGCCTCTGGGACAACTTCAAGTGTAACAATATCCGAATTATGGGGGTGCCAGAAGAAGAGAGAGAGCAAGATAGTGAAAACCTATTTGAAGAAATAATGACAGAAAACTTCCCCCACCTGGTGAAAGAAATAGGCTTACAAGTCCAGGAAGCACAGAGAACCCCAAACAAAAGGAACCCAAAGAGGACCACACCAAGACACATCATAATTAAAATGCCAAGAGCAAAAGACAAAGAGAGAATATTAAAAGCAGCAAGAGAAAAACAGTTACCTACAAGGGAGCACCCATACGATTGTCAGCTGATTTCTCAACAGGAACTATGCAGGTCAGACGGGATTGGCAAGAAATATTCAAAGTGATGAATAGCAAGAACCTACAACCAAGATTACTCTACCTAGCAAAGCTATCATTCAGAATTGAAGGTCAGATAGAGCTTCACAGATAAGAAAAAGCTAAAGGAGTTCATCACCGCCAAACCAGTATTATATCAAATGCTGAAAGGTATTCTTTAAGAAGAAGAGGAAGAAGAAGAAAAAGGTAAAGATAAAAATTATGAACAACAAATACATATCTACCAACAAGTGAATCTAAAAATCAAGTGAATAAAAAATCTGATGAATAGAATAAACATAATATAATAGAATCAGGGGCATAGAAAGGGAGTGGACTGATAATTCTTGGGGGGAAAGGGGTGTGGGGGTGCGGGAAGAGAATGGACAAAAATTGTACACCTATGGATGAGGACAATGGGGGGCAGGGGTAAGGGCAGAGGTTGGGGTGGGAACCGGGTTGAAGAGAGCTATGGGGGAAAAAAAGAGGAACAATTGTAATAATCTGAACAATAAAGATTTATTAAATAATTTTTAAAAAGGCTAATATGCAAATCGACCAAACGGCAAAACATCCAGTTGCTGTGATGTGCACTGACCACCACGGGGCAGACGCTCAACACAGGAGCTGCTCCCCTGGTGGTTAGTGCACTCCCACAGGGGGAGCGCCGCTCAGCCAGAAGCCAGGCTCACGGCTGGCGAGTGCAGCGGTGGTGGCTGGAGCCTCTCCTGCCTCTGCGGTAGTGCTAAGGATGTCTGACTGACGGCTTAGACCAGCTAAGGCCCGTCTCTGGCAGTCAGACATCTCCCGAGGGCTCCCGTACTGTGATAGGGTGCAGGCCGAGCTGAGGGACGGCCCCCCCTCCCCCCAAGTGCTCGAATTTCGTGCACTGGGCCTCTAGTTAATAAAAAATTAAGATTCATCAACAAAAATCTAAAAATTAAATATCATATATACAAAATGATAGGGTGTCTTCAAAGCATCATTAAAGTATAGTATTCCTTTTCCAGAAGCTCAATCTATATGGGTGGACAATTTAAAATATAACCTAATAAATACTTAGGTAAATTTTAAAGTTTGGCTATATAAAATAATAAACTGGCCTATGCATCCTATTTTGGTTGTTTGAGTATCATAACAATAGTCTAGTATTTTAAGTTTTCAAAGCACTTTCACTTTTAAGTGTAGGTTATTTTCCTTGTATAAAAATTATTTTCAAAACTCTTCTGTTTCAATGCTCACACTAAGTTCTGTTTTCTTTACAAATTCAGGAGTGGGAGTGGGAGGTGGTGGTGGTGGTTATTAGCACAGCCTAAAACAGCAAAAATTAGCAGTAAACATTCACTCTAAGATAGAGTGGGCATCATAAAAATAAGCAAATGGATACAAATGTGTGTGTAAGTTTACACAAGTATATATACACAATACATTTATAGATTTATACTCAGAAAAAAAAATCTTTTTTTTCCCATAAATTCCCATGTCTCTGAGGCTATGACAATCAACTTAAATATAAGCCCTTAAATAGATAATTATATTTTTCAGTATCTTATGTTTATTCTCTGAATTAAATAAGCATATTGGAAAAAGTAACCATCTTAAGTTTTTTTTTTTCCTTCATTGTTCCAGAGACACAGTTTTCATTATCTCCTTAAATACATGTTGATATAGCCAGTCATGTGGATGTAAAGTACAGCTAAGGGAATATAGTCAGTAATATTGCAATAATGATATATGGTGTCCGATGGGTACTAGACTTATCAGGAACATCACTTCATAAGTTATACAAGTGTCTAATTGCTATGTTGTACACATGAAATTAATATAATGTATGCTAACTGTAATTGAAAAATTTTAAAAAGTGAAAAAAACTCATGAAAGCTTGGGCAACATATAATATAGGGAAGTAACGCTGTAAGTTGGAGGGAGGCAAGTGTACAGTAGAATGAGAAAAGCAGGACAGAAGCAGGGGTTTAGTTTACAAGCAGCCAGGAATCAGCAACCAAAATATCGTAAGGTGCTGAGCAGGTACGCCACACTGAAGTCACTTAAGAGCTATCAACATGTCTTGGTTGTATCGAGTCTCTCTCAATCTAACCCTGGGACACATGCCCTTAATATTTGTGCTTTTTTCTACCTTGTCTCAAACTTCTGCACCTTTATTATAATAGTTAAAAAGATGTGCAAAGGAAGACAAACAGTATGATTCTCTCTACTCATTCTCCCACACTCAACCAAGTTCAAGAAGCACTGTCTAATGAATTCAACATTAAAAATGTCCTTCCTGACAATCTTGAAAGGTTACGTGTGATAATACAGAATTCTATGTTCTCATCTACAATAAGTAGCATCACACATGTCACTTTGTGGTAATAACATGTACTTTTTTTTTAAATCTACAGAAAGAAGCTAACTGAAAAGTGTTGTTGTTTTTTAATCTGCTTTCTAAGTTCATACAAGTCATATTAAGCCAACCTCCTCTAGTATCTAGATCAACTACAAGTGACATTTTGTTCAATAAACCCAGTAGATTCCATAAATCCTTCAGCACTTCCCATGGCTAATTCAATTAATCCCGACAGGAAAGCAAGATTTTAGTTCAATATTTTGTACATCTGATTAGATACCTATATTCCAGAAACATATATATGATCTGTGGATGCTTGTATTCTAAGATACTAAACATTGTGAATGGCTTTTCCTACTTCACATTTTATAAACATAAATTTCTTAAATGTAAAAACACACACACATCGTAAGTTAATTACAGAATGACCTAGATTTGGATTGTGAAAATGAAGGT